>NW_012108175.1:878739-883337 GCF_000951045.1 Mandrillus leucophaeus | reverse complement strand
AAAAAAAAAAAAAAAAAAAAAAAAAAAAAAAAAACTATCGAAGTTTTACAGGCAGTCTTACAGACAGCAAGAAAACTTTTGCAGTCTGTTGATCTGACTAAGATCTAATATGTAGCATCTACAAGGAATTTAAACAACTTTGCAAGAACAAAACAAACAACCTCATTAAGAAGTGGGTAAAGAACATGAACAGACACTTTTCAAAAAAAGACATACATGTGGCCAACAAACATATGAAAAATAGCTCAACATCAGGGAAATGCAAATCAAATCTAGAATGAAGCACCATCTCATACAGTCAGAATGGCTATTATTAAAAAGTCAAAAAACAACAGGTGCTTGTGAGGTTGTGGAGTAAAAAGAATGCTCCTACACTGGTTGATGTGAGTATAAATTAGTTCAGCTATTGTGAAAAACAGTGTGGCAATTTCTCAAAGGCCTACAGACAGAAATACCACTTGACCCAGCAATCCTGTTACTGCGTACGTTCCCAAAAGAGTATAAACTGTTCTATTATAAAGACACATGCACATGTATGCTCATTGTAGCACTACTCACAATAGCAAAGACATGGAATCAACCTAAATGCCCATCAATGATAGATGGGATAAAGAAAATGTGGTACATATACACCATGAAATACTATGCAGCCATAAAAAAGGAGATAATGTCCTTTGCAGGGATGTGGATGGAGCTGAATGCCATTATCATTGGCAAACTAATGCAGGTAAAGAAAACCAAACTCTGCATCTTCTCACTTACAAGTGGGAGTTTAATGATGAGAACACATGGACATATGGCAGTGGGCAGGGAACAACACACACTGGGGTCTGTCGGAGAGTGGCAGGTGGGAGGAGGGATAGGATGAGGAAGAATCAATCATGGATGCTGGGCTTAATACCTAAGTGATGGGATAATCTGTGCAGCAAACCACCATAACATACATTTATCTATGTAACAAGCCTGCACATGCTGCACATGTACCGCTGAACTTAACATTAAAAAAAAGGATACAAAAAACCCACAGCCATCATACTCAATGGTCAATGACTGAATGTTTTCCCTTTGTAATCAGAAACATGACAAGGATGTTTGTTTAAAGTGACATGACATGGTTTACTTTAACCATTTCTATTCAAAATTGTACTGGAAGTTTTAGTCAGAATAATTAGGCAAAACAAAGGAGTAAAGTGTATCCAAATTGGAAAGGAAGAAGTAAAATTGTCTCTGTTCACACGTGATATTATATCATATATAGAAAATCTTAATGGATACACCAAAAAATCTATCAGAGTTTATAAATAAATTCAGCAAACTTTCAAGAAACAAGATCAATATGCAAAAATTAATTGTATTTCTGTACACTAGCAACAAATAATCCAAAAGGGATATTAAGAAAACAATTCCACTTAAAATACTATAAAGAATAATAAAATACTTAGTAATAAATTTAACCAAAGAGGTTAAAGACATGTGCATTGAAGGCTACAAAACTTTGCTGAAAGAAATTAAAGAAGATCTGAATAAATAGAAAGGCATTCCATGTTCATGGATTGAAAGACATAATATTCTGAAGATGGCAGTACTGCCCAAAGCAATCTGCCAATTCAATTCAATTCCTATCAAAATATAAATGAACTTTTTGCACAAACGGAAAAGCTGATTCTAAAATTGATTGATATGAATTCATATAAAATTGCAAGGAATTCCAAATAACCAACACAATACTGGAATAGAATAACAAAATTGGAGGGCTCACTCTTCCCAGTTTCAATACTTATTACAAATCTACAGTAATCAAAACAGTGTGGTACTAGTATAAAAATAGGCATTTAGATCATTGAAATATGATCAAGAATCCAGAAATAAGCCCAAATGTTTTTGGTCATTGATTTTTGACAAGCTACCAAGACCATTCAATGGGAAAGATGTTAACAGTAAGAGAAGTTTGTAAGCTAGGATCAAAGACTTAAACTATAAAAAAAGGCTTAAGCTCCTAAAAGAAAATGTGGAATGCATTTTCATAATCTTGAGTTTGGCAGTGGATTCTTAAATGTGACACCAAAAGCACAAGTATCAAAGAAAAATAGATAACTTGGACCCATCAAAATTAAAAACTTCTGTGCCTCAAAGGACACTATCAAGAAAGTGAGCCATGCATGGTGGCTTGTGCCTATAATCCCAGTTACTCAGGAGGCCGAAACAGGAACATCATTTAAATTCAAGAGTTCAAGGTTCCAGTGACCTATGATTGCACCACTGCACTATAGCCTTGACGACAGAGTGAGGCAACATCTCTAACAACAACAAAGTGATAAAACAATCTACAGAGTGGAAGAAAGTATTTGCAAATAACCTAGTGTTATTAATCTAGATTAGTATTAGTAATCTAATATATAAATAACTCTTAAAACTCAAGAACAATCAAAAATACAAAAAAAAAAAAAAAAACCAGCCAGGTGCTTTGGCTCATGCCTATAATCCCAGCACTTTGGGAGGCCAAGGTGGGGTGATCGCTTGAGTCCAGGACTTTAAGATCAGATTAAGGGTAATATGGCAAGACCTCATCTTTACTGAAAATACTAAAAAATTAGCCAGGTGTAGTAGTGTGCACCTATAGTTCCAGCTACTCAGGAGGCTGAGGCAGGAGGATCACTTGAGCCTGGGAGGCAGAGGTTGCAGTGAACCTAGATCACATCACTGCCCTCCTAGACAACAGAGAGAGACCAATCTCAAAAAAACAAACAAACAAAAAAAAAAAGGAAAACAACCCAATTAAAAATGGGCAAAGTATTTGCATAAGCAGTTCTCCAAAGAAGGCATGCAAATGGCCAACAAACATATAAAAAGATGCTCAATGTCATTAATCATTAGGGACATGCAAATTATAATCACAATGAGGTACTACTTTACACTCACTAGGGTGGCTATAAAATAATGAATTACAAAATAAAACAGAAAACAATGAGTATTGTTAAGGACGTTGACAAACTGCAATCCTTGTATATTGCTGATGCGAAAGTACAATTGGGCGGCCACTTTGGAAAAGAGTTTGGCACTTCCTCAGGAAGTTAAACATACACTAACTATATGACTTAGACATTTCACTCTCAGTAATATTTCTAAGCAAATTAAAAACATATATCCACACAAAAAATTTTACACAATTGATTATAGCATTATTATTCTTAATAGCCAGAATGTAGATACAACCCAAATGTCCATTGACTGATGAATGGATCAATAACATGTGGTATAACCATACAGTGGAATATTATCTAGCAATCAAAAGAATGAATGTTACAGTACGGATTAATCTTGAAAACATTATGCTAAGTGAAAAAATCATACACAAATGGTTATATATTGTTTGATTCCATTTATATAAACTGTCCAAAATAGGTAAACCATAGAAATAGAAAGCAGGTTCCTGGTTTGTAGGGACCAGAGGATGGGGGAAATGGGAGTGACTACTTAATGAGTACAGGGCTTATGTTTAGGGTAATAAAAATATTTTGGAAGTAGACAGAGTTGGTGGTTGCACAAATTGTTTTGTTTTGTTTTGTTTTGTTTTGTTTTGTTTGAGACAGGGTCTCAATGTAATGGTGTCACTCTGTCACTCAGGCTGGAGTGCAGTGGCATGACAACAGTTCACTGCAGCCTCAACTTCCCAGATTCAAGCTATCCTCCCACCTCAGCCTCCCAGTTATTTGGAACTACAGGTGTGTGCCACCATATCTGGTTAATTTTTGTAGTTTTTGTAGAGACAGAGTTTCGTCATGTTACCAAGGCTGGTCTTGAACTTCTGGGCTCAAGGAATCTACTCACCTCCGCTTCCCAAAGTACCAGGATTACAGGTATGAGCCACCATAGCTGGCCTACACAGTATTTTGAATATACTACATGCCAATGAATGTACACTTTAAAATTGCTAATTTTAAAGTGATTTCTTTCACTTAGCATAATGTTTTCAAGATTAATCCATATTGTAACATTCATTCTTTTGATTGCTAGATAATATTCCACTGTATGGGTATACTACATGTTATTGATCCATTCATCAGTCAATGGACATTTGGGTTGTGTATGCATTCTGGCTATTAAGAATAATAATGCTATAATCAATTGTGTAAAATTTTTTGTGTGGATATGTGTTCTTAATTCGCTTAGAAATATGACTGAGAAATTATGAAATTATGGGAATTTTATCTCCACAATAAAGGAAAAAGAGTACAAAACGTGAGTAGTATTGAAGGTGGGGCAGATATTAAAACCCAGTCTCCCTATACAAACCAAAAATGTGTACAGATGTATAGCTTATGCAGTCTAGCAAAAGTCAGTTATGAAATTAGCCCATTCAGTATACTGGCTGTGGGTTTGTCATAAATAGCTCTTATTATTTTGAGGTACGTTCCATCAATACCGAATTTATTGAGCATTTTTAGCATGAAGGGCTGCTGAATTTTGTCAAAAGCCTTTTCTGCATCTATTGAGATAATTATGTGGTTCTTGTCTTTGGTTCTGTTTATATGCTGGATTATGTTTATTGATTTGCGAATGTTGAACCAGCCTTGCATCCAAGTGATGAAGCCAACTTG
>NW_012108175.1:877229-877523 GCF_000951045.1 Mandrillus leucophaeus | reverse complement strand
TTTCTTAGTCCTGAGTTCTAGTTTGATTGCACTGTGGTCTGAGAGACAGGTTGTTATAATGTCTGTTCTTGTACATTTGCTGATATCATACTGAATGGGCAAAAACTGAAAAAATTCCCTTTAAAACTGGCACAAGACAGGGATGCCCTCTCTCACCACTTCTATTCAACAGAGTGTTGGAAGTTCTGGCTAGGGCAATCATGCAAGAGAAAGAAATCAAGGGTATTCAGTTAGGAAAAGAAGAAGTCAAATTGTCCTTCTTTGCAGATGACATGATTGTATATTTAGAAAACC
>NW_012108175.1:874165-875874 GCF_000951045.1 Mandrillus leucophaeus | reverse complement strand
TTATACCTGATGTAAATGATAAGTTGATGGGTGCTGACGAGTTGATGGGTGCAGCACACCAACATGGCACAAGTATACATATGTAACAAACCTGCACATTATGCACATGTACCCTAGAACTTAAAGTATAATAAAATATGTAACAAACCTGCACATTATGCACATGTACCCTAGAACTTAAAGTATAATAATAATAATTAATTAATTAATTAAAAAAAAAGAAATTAGCCCAATAGCAAATAAAAAATATTTTTCAAACAAAAAATGAAGACATCCCCTGATTTTATATATATACATGCACACACAGAGAGAGAGTTCATCACTAGAAGACTGCCTACAAAAAGTACTAAAGGCTGTCCTTCATGCTGAAGTGAAGACACTAGGCAGTCATACGGATCCACACCCATTAATAGAGAGTACCACCAAAGGTAACTACACAGGTAAATAAAAGAGAGTATAAACATATTTTCACTTGAAGTATCTTTCTGTAATCTGTTTAAAATAACTGCTTAAAACAATGTGTATAAATATTGATTGGTTTATAATGTATAATAATGTAATTATTATGACAATAACAGTTCAAGGGAGGGCAGAGAGAAGTGAGTCACATAGGAGCAAGTCATTGCATGTGTATGTTGAAGTCAATTTGGTATTAATCTGAACTAGATTTTTATAAGTTAAGATGTTAATTTTAATCCCCACAGTGTTCCCTTAGAAGATGCCTCTTAAAATATAGACTGCTGGCAGAAATGTAAAATGGTGCAGCCAATTTAGAAAACAGTCTGGCAGTTTCTCAAAAAGTTAAACATAGAATTATTATACAATCCAGAAATTTCACTCCTAAGTATATACTTAAAATAATTAAAAACATGTCCACACAAAAACTTATACTTGAATATTTATAGCATCATTATTTATAATAGGCAATAAAAGAAAACAACTCAAATCAACTGATGAATAAAGTAGAACAGCTTTCTTCATGAGCAAATACATTTCTCAAGTATGCCTCAAAGAGATGAAGGACAGAGTCTTCATATTTGAATACAAAACACAATTGTTTTTTGCTGTGTCTACAACTCACATCTGTAATTTCTTGTGCAGTTTATGAAGCCCCTTCATACTTACCTGTTTTAAAGACAAAAAAAGTGATGCCAGAAGTCACACAGTAAGTCAGAGATCTAAGAGAGAATTACACCCATCACCCAACTCCTTGTCCAGGAATGAGCCACCATATCACACTGCTTAATTTAATTGACACAATAGAAAGAATTTGCTGAAAGGGAAAATTCAAGAGGCTTACTGACTCTTCCTCTGAAGAAAAGTATAAATCCTGGAGAGCTCCCTGTCTGTGTGGATAGAGATTGCATAGTCAGGTCCTCTGCTATCTGCCCTATCCCTTTCGAAAACCAAAGTCCAGCACTGTAGAGGAATGAATTTCATGTGTCTCTGTGAAATGAAAGCTGGCTTCCAGGGACAAGAAAATTATCATAATTTTTTTTTCTCTCTACAATGAAAAGGTCCTCTCTAAAAACATTAGAAAAAAACATATTTATAAAAATAGAAAAGCTGAAGATGGCCAAATAGGAACAGCTCCACTTTCCAACTCCCAGAGCGAGCGACACAGAAGACAGGTGATTTCTGCATTTTCAACTGAGGTACTGGGTTCATCTCACTAGGGAGTGTGGGACAATCAGTGCTGGTCAGCTGCT
>NW_012108175.1:867717-869055 GCF_000951045.1 Mandrillus leucophaeus | reverse complement strand
TGATGCGTGCAGCACACCAACATGGCACAAGTATACATATGTAACAAACCTGCACATTATGCACATGTACCCTAGAACTTAAAGTATAATAATAATAATTTCAAAAAGTAGAAAAGCTGCTCATAATTCCACCACCTAAATACCACTCTCTTCATGTTTGCTTATTCTTTTTATATATATATACATCATTTAAATGGTCCACAACTAGGATGGCCAGGGGATTTGGTGATGATATTTTCACTTACCATTCTGTCATAAGTATTCTGTCACATACCTGTACAGTCTTCCTAATTATTTTTTTACAAGGCTGCCTTATGTTCCATTCTGTTGACACACCAACATGAATCCATTGGTAATGGCCAATGGTGGACAATTTTGTTGTTGTTATTTCTTCATCAATAAGGCTTTAACATCGCTGTACACATAACTTTTCTGTGTCTTTTGGCATCCTTTCTTTGACAAATTTATGTTCATTAGAATTACTGGATCATACAGTATGAGCTTACTTATGACTTACTGAATATTGTCATAGTGCTTTTCCAAGGGCCCAACAGATTATTTACAAGATGTCTAAGAGTATGTCAGTATACCTATTTCTCTAGTTTTACCAGCACTGAATATTATGAACTGAAATCTTTTTTTTCTTTTATCTACTCCAGTATGTCCCATTTGCTAAGGCTTCCTAACTTGGAATGTAATGGTGTCATAGCTGTTTGGATTACAAGTTCTAGAGGCTGGACACAATCACTCACTCATGCCTGTAATCCCATCAACTTGGGAGGCTGAAGAGGGAGGATCACTTTAGCCCAGGAGTTTGATGTTGCATTGAACTGCACTTCAGCCTGGGTGACAAAGCAAGACTCCATCTCTAAAGAAAAAAGTTACAAGTTCTGGAGCATCCTGACTCCACCACAATACACAATGTGAGACTTGTGGCAAGTTATGAGGGCGATACCAGTATCTAGCTTATGAGGTTTTTGTAAGAATTAAATGAATTAATATATGTAAAATGCCTATAATAGTGCCGTGTACATGATAAATACTAAGCGTTAATATTACTATTATTAATAACATTATTATTGCTTTTTGTTGTTGTTGAGATGGAGTTTTGCTCTTATTGCCCAGGCTGGAGTGCAATGGCATGATCTCTGCTCACCGCAACTTCTGGCCTCCTGGGTTCAAGAGATTCTCCTGCCTCAGCCTCCCGACTAGCTGGGATTGCAGGCGCCCACCACCATTTTTGTATTTTTATTATTATTATTATACTTTAAGTTGTAGGGTACATGTGCATAACGTGCAGGTTTGTTACATATGTATACTTGTGCCATGTTGGTGTGC
>NW_012108175.1:864818-865556 GCF_000951045.1 Mandrillus leucophaeus | reverse complement strand
CCGACACCCCACACCTCACACAGTGGAGTACACCCCTGAGAGGAAGCTTCCAAAGCAAGAATCAGAAAGGTACACTGGCTGTTCAGCAATATTCTATCGTCTGCAGCCTCTGCTGCTGATACCCAGGCAAACAGTGTCTGGAGTGGACCTCAAGCAATCTCCAACAGACCTACAGCTGAGGGACCTGATTGTTAGAAGGAAAACTAACAAACAGGAAGGACACCACACCAAAACCACATCAGTACGTCACCATCATCAAAGACCAGAGGCAGATAAAACCACAAAGATGGGGAAAAGCAGGGCAGAAAAGCTGGAAATTCAAAAAATAGGAGCGCATCTCCCCCTGCAAAGCAACGCAGCTCATCGCCAGCAATGGATCAAAGCTGGACGGAGCATGACTTTGACGAGATGAGAGAAGAAGGCTCCAGTCCATGAAACTTCTCAGAGTTAAAGGAGGAATTATGTATCCAGTGCAAAGAAACTAAAAATCTTGAAAAAAGAGTGGAAGAATTGATAACTAGAAAAATTGATGCAGAGAAGGCCATAAACGAACCGACAGAGATGAAAACCATGATATGAGAAATATGTGACAAATGCACAAGCTTCAGGAACCGACTCGATCAACTGGAATAAACAGTATCACTGATTGAGGATCAAATGAATGAAATGAAGTGAGAAGAGAAATCTAAAGAAAAAAGAAGAAAAAGAAATGAACAAAGCCTGCAAGAAGTATGGGAT
>NW_012108175.1:834149-856683 GCF_000951045.1 Mandrillus leucophaeus | reverse complement strand
AGCCCGCATCTCCAAGACAATCCTAAGTCAAAAGAACAAAGCTGGAGGCATCACGCTACCTGACTTCAAACTATAATACAAGGCTACAGTAACCAAAACAGCATGATACTGGTACCAAAACAGAGATATAGACCATTTTTGTATTTTTAGTAGAGACAGGGTTTTACCATGTTGGCCAGATGGTCTGGAACTCCTGGTTTCAGGTCATCCGCCTGCCTTAGCCTCACAAACTGCTGGGATTACAGACGTGAGTCACCGCGCCCGGCCCTATTGTTGCATTTTTGCTATTTATTTTAGCAAGGTATCCTAGCTCAGAATATACACAACCTAATCCTCTTGTATTTCTTTCTTCATGAATTGATATGCAAGAGGTTTTTCTTCTTTGCTGAAAGAATAAGGAAGAAGTCTGTGCTGGAGCACCGGAGACAGAAGGGAGGAACAGGAAGATAGAGGGAAATGTCAGTGTGTATCCCTAGTCCCTTGGATTAGTTTTTAAGCACTTTTTAAATAGAAATACTGTTAGTAATTCTGGGTCTTCCAAGCAGCAGGACCCCAAGGATCATCTATGGCTTAGAACTAAAGAAAAGACAATTTTGCTCACTTCCGCCAAGAACACAGAACTACTTTGTCATTTGGAGGACTGGTAGCTTGGCAAACATCAGGAGACAAACTTGGCAAAGGTTTGTGTTTTCATAAAAGGAACTGGAAGCAGTAGTGAAGATGAGGTGGAAAATCTTGAGTTTGTATGTTTCTAAACCCACTTGAAGCAATTCTCTGAGATAAAAAGGGATAATACTAGCGAAGATTTTGATGGAAGCTTAACTTTTGCATAAGCAGCTGCAAGTTAAGGGTCCCCATTATCTAGGTCAAATGTTAATGTGACTTTATTATACTCACAGGCTCTCAAGGCCAGCAAGAAAATCAATTTTCTTTATTATGAGAAGGCCTATGCATTATCAATTTTTTGTGTTAGATTTTATTTGCATGTATTCTGGTATTATTTGTTCATATTATATGCATGTTTATTTATCATATCTTTTTCTCTCTTTTTTGTATTTTTTAGAGATAGGATCTCATTCTGTTACCCAGGTTGTAGGAGAGTGGCACAATGATAGCTCACTGCAACCTCAAGTACCTGGGCTCAAGCAATTCTCCCACCTCAACCTTCTGAGTAGCTAGAAATGCAGGTGCCTGCCCCTATGCCCAGCTAATTTTAAATATTTTATAGAGACAGGGATCTCACTATGTTGCCCAGGCTGATCTCAATCTCCTGGCATCAAGTGATCCTCTTGCCTTTCCCTCCCAAACCACTGGGATTACAGGTATGATCCACCATGCCTGGTCCACATTTTTAAAAAATAAGTTAGAGATTTTAAAAAAGTGAAGCATAGTTATTAAATCTATGCTTCATATAAGAGGAGCTACTTTCACAGAGGTTGCAATTCATTCCATCTACTCCATGTGTGTTAGACCTCAGCAGGCAACAGGCTGGAGAGAAGATAGTAAGTCATTCTTGCCAGGTCAGGAAGAACACTTCTCAAGCTAGGCAGAGAAAAGCAAACTTGAAAACTACTTGCTCTGACTTTCAGAGTTCGGGTAGGCAAAGGCAGACAAATGTGACTGGTACATAGCACTGTGGCACTACTAAAATGGCATCTGGAATGTGGTCCAAAGGAGTTGACATTTGAATGACTTTAAACTACAAAGAAATTCTACATTAAGGCCTCAAGCATGCAATATCAAATTTTTCTGAGCCTTTTAGGTCATTCCAGTAGACCTAAAGACTATCCCAACTACTAAATATGCTAGGTTTCCTCAGGTCTAAAAGCATGACTAGTGCTCTTAACTCCTTTCTGCCTTTCCAGATAGCCAAATGATGCCTTCATTATAGGTCAATACTGATAATGACAGTATTGTAATGACAGTATTTAATTGACAGCTTGTACCTCAGCTGACTAACAGTTAAGAATCTTTTATCCTGAGACTAGGACAAAAGATCAATATAGGACAAGAGGAAAGGAAGACACACTTGATTTTGAAATTGTAGGTTATAAGTTTAGAATTATAGGATTATAATTTTTTTGATTATGTAATACTAAAACTCTTTGGTTTTAAGATTATTATATATCTGGAGATGATTCATTGCAACCATCCCCAACCTTTCCTATGCAGGATTTTACACGTGAAGAAAATAATAACTGACTGGTCCAAAGCCACACAATTGCTAAGTGGTAGAGGAGAGATGAACAGATAAGACTGCATATGTCACAATTTTTCCAGGATCTGTGACCTTAATTGTCTGCACTCAATTTGAATGAATGAAGTTTAAATAATATTGGACCTAATTGAAAATTTTGGCTACAATTTCGTTGATTTCAGCCCTCATGGGTAGGTGGCTTGTGGTGCAGGAAGGAGCAGAGGACATGAACAGCCAGCTTTCCCTTTGGCCCCATAGCACTCTGACTTTCCCTCTGACCCCTGCAGCAAAGAGAATCTGCAAACACGAGTCCCTTTCCCACTAGGCTTTTGAGTAGTGCTCCAACCTCAGGAAGGGGCCTCCCACCTGCTAAAACAGTTTTCAAAGATCTAGGCACACAGCTTAGTCAGCAATATCTTGAGGGCTAGGAGGAACAGAACATATTCACATGCACATAATTGCCCTATATATCTTCCCCCAAACTAGACTCTCTGCTGGGCTGCCGGCAACTACAGAAATCAAGGTAAGAAAAGGCAGCACCTGCAATTACAGAAGGCATTTCCACCTCCTAATACAGAAGCAACATAAGATCAAGGAAACACAAGCAGAAGAAACCTGAGGAAACTTAGGAATGATGGGAGCTAGGCTCTAAGCTGTGCTACACCACAAGAACTTGATTGACTTCCAAAAAGTTGCTTCCCCTTTCTAAGCCTCAGTTTCCTCATGTGTTGTTAAAATATGAGAACTTTCTTTTACTTCTTATATTGGCATTTATAAAATAGCCAGAACAATGTATATCATAATAATAGCCAGCATGCCTTGCAAAATAAATATTTCTTTCTCTGTGCTCCATCTTTGTTTCCTATCAAGAGTATGAGTCTCTTGATTCGAGCACTTGCCTAGTACTTTCTTCTTTTAAGTTTGGAGCCCAGCCTTGCTGTCACCAGTTTGTGCCAGGAACCTCAGTCCAAATTGTGGCTGTGGGAGTGGACCCAGTGAAATCTAAATTACCTTTAAGTTTTAACAAACTGGTATTCTTTTTTTTTTGGATAGAGTCTTCCTCTGTTGCCCAGGTTAGAGTGCAGTGGCGCAATCTGGGCTTACTGCAACCTCTGCCCCCCGAGTTCAAGTGATTCTCCTGCCTCAGCCTCCTGAATAGCTGGGATTACAGGTGCCCGCCACAGAGCCCGGCTAATTGTTTTGCATTTTTTAGTAGAGACGGAGTTTCATCATATTGGCCAGGCTGGTCTCGAACTCCTGACCTCATGATCCACACCCCTCAGCCTCCCAAAGTGCTGGGATTACAGGTGTGAGCCACCATGCCCGGCCAACAATCGGATTTTCTTTCAGATTGGGTCTTTTTTAGTTCATTGTCCATTTAGTGTCTCTGGTATTTTTTTCATTTTTATTTTTTGGCCTCAAGATGAGCTCATCTCTTTCCTCTTTACATTTGCCTTCTGAACAGGGCCCCTTCCTCTGAGCCAATCTGATGAGCCCACTGATAGCTAGGCCACAGTCCACATGCTCTAGGACAGGGGTGATAGCTATCTTATGCCTGAGCACCCTGGAAAGGCCTCCAGTTTAAGTTATCTCTCCATCCCAAGCAGTTACTTCAAAATCAGCATCCTCTGCTCCCAGCATTCTCTACACACATCCCTGACCTGGGGTCATTCTGTCAAGTTGGTTAAAACTTTGGCCCCAGCTTCAAAATCTGTACTTTCTCTCACTTTAGGGTCAGGATTTGCTGTCTACCTGCAATTCTAAGTACTCAAGAATATCTTGTTCTAGCCCTCTCTTTAACTATCATAAGCTAAAGAAGAAATCGAAATTAATCCACACTGAGGCAGTAGTAGCTATTAACATCTACACGTGCGAATGAACAGAGAAAGGACTGCTGCTTTCAAGCAGGAATTAAAGCCTTTATTTATTTGGCAACTCATAAGGTAAAGAGAAATAGGACATGGTTGTGATGAAGGTGAGGTAGTGAGGGGAGACTCAGCGTCACAGAGGAAATCATTAGCAGTGACACTATCTAAATTGTTTCTGGATCTCCAGAGAAGAAAAAAGATTTTTCCAAGGTTGCACAGCACAATGCATTTCATTAAGCATTTACTGTGTTTGCATTATTCTTTATTTGGCATTGGACCAAGCACTGGGGATCCAGCGGTAATTTAGACACAAGGATCTTACAATGTAGTAAGAGATCTAGTCACAATGATGAATTGATAAACAGTTTCTTGACAATTATAGGTAAAGCGTGATGGTTATATAGACGAAAGAAATTCATGCCAACTGAGCCATTGGAAAGTTTCTGGGAGTGTAACATATTCACTGGGACTTTGACAATATATAAGATCTCTTTTTTTTCTTTGACAATATATATGATTTCAACAGGTCAAGATATGCACATTTGACAATCCAGAAAGGAGTAGAATGTGAGTAGAGGCACACATTACTCATTAATAGATTTATTTAGGGAAATACAGGTAATTCAATGTGTTTGAATGAAGGGTTGTGGTGTTATGAGGTATAATGAAAGATATGGCTAAGAAGGTAGAAAGGACCCAATGGTGGGGAGTCTAGAGGACTGGTCCAAGGAGTCTCAACTTAACTTGGTAGGCAATGAGAAGCCATCAATCAAAGAAGCCACATAACCAAAAAATTTAAAATGACTAGTCAAATCTATTGCATCCTGTTTTTTCTCCTTATAGTAAATAACACCACTACTCATGCAATTGCACAAGCCAGATATCTGTGAATCACTCTTGATTCTACCATCTCCCTTATTACCCACATCCATCATAGTAGAAGGTCCTGACAATTCTATCTGCAAAACTTATTTCAAATCTTTCTAATTCTTTCCATCACCACTGCTACTTGCCTAGTTCAAGCAACATTATCTTCCCCCAGATTATGCCATAACTCCCTCACTGATCCTTCCATTCTGCATATAACTCCTATCCAATCCAATAATCACCCAAGGAACAGAGAAGACTTAAAATTTATGTTACATCATGCCACTCCCAGGTTTAAAACCTCCAAAAGTTTTTCATTGTACTTAGGATGAAATCCAAATTTCACACTATAATCTAAAAGGCCCTGAATGGTGTGGCTGCTTCTATGATGACTCTCTTGCCTACTATTTTAATTCATCCTAGGCCTCCTTCAGTTCTTCAACCACAAGAAGCACTTTTGAATCTCAGGTATTCACATGTTACCAGAAAAACTTTTCTCCCTTTCTCTGCATGACTGATGCATTCTCATCCTACAGATGTAAGCTTAAATGTTGAGTCTATGCCTTTTTTCTTGCAAAACAGCCCTTCAGATAACTTATTCATTTGACCTATAATTGCTTTATTCTTTTCTGGGCCTCAGATAAACACCTTTGAACTAATTATATTCTGCAGATGAAGGCATATTTCTATCACTAATCACTACAAGATCCCTCTCTTGTTTCATTTTATTTCATTAAGTTCCATTACCCTCAATCCCCACTCACATTCTACTCTATACCATAGGTACTCATTTCAATATGTGCAATATATGTTATAAAATATAGCTGTATCCTAAAAATTTATGTATATTCCATATGTGTATGTATTCTTAATTTGCCTAAATAAAATTGTGCTATAGATCTTGTTTTACAGTTTTTAAATTCAAGATTGATTTTTAATATCTACCCATGTTGCTGTAATGAATCTATTACATTTATGCTCAGTCTCAGCAAAACTTACTCATTCATTCTCCAAATGAGGGATAATTAAGTTGCCTCCAAATGCTTATTACCACTAAGTAATACTATGATAATCATCTCTGTATTTCCTTATAAAACCTTAGCAAATTTTTTCTAGACATAAATCTAAGGATAGAATTTCTGAACCATAGGTTATATACATACTTAATTTGAGACTCATTTCTAATAGTGTGGCAGACTAGATACCCTGATTATCCTTCCAAATGAAACAACTAAATTGATTTTAAAATGCTTTTTAAAATCTTGTAAACACAAAATGAAATCAGCAAAAAAGTAAGGAAACCAAAGAGGTCAAACGTAAAAATTAAAATAGAAACTCCGGGAGGTAAAAAAAGTGCCAGCGCTGGCGTCTGCTTTTAAAGTTACTGTTAAACCATGGTTAAAATCGGGAAAAAAGTAATGTCTAGGGCCTATTCATAGTAGAAAACCTGATAGAAGAACTCTGAATGAAGCAGGAACATCAAATGATGAATGAAAATAAACCCATTATGTAGAAAGAATAACAAAGAAACTTGCTTGCCTCAATCTTGGCAGTATGTAGAAGGAAAATTTAAAATTTCTCTGTTGATTTCATTACCATAAGTTGACTTTCAAAGGACTAACTTGAAGGGATTCAACTGAGTTTGAGGTATGAACTCATGCTGATTAGCCCAAAAGGTCTCAAGAAAAAAATTAATTTAAATGGTCCATGTTAGTACCAAGAGAATGTTGTAAAATAAGTTTTCCTCGATTGGAAGTGTCCCACATATCTGGCAGAAGCTGATTTCAATTGTAATCCTCTCTGGGGAAATGCCTCAAAGAATTTCCACAGGCAATATTTTAAGGAAAATGATAATCTCACAATCAAAATATTATGAGTGAAAGCCAGTAAAAACAATAAAAAGTAGAATCATATATCTTATATCTTGAGATGCTGGAATTACTAGACATGGAATATAGAATAACGAAAATAATTTAATATTTTTAAAAGTGAAATAGAAGTTTTAAAAATAGAAGAGCCTGGGCTTGGTGACTCATGCCTGTAATCCCAGTACTTTGGGAGGCTGAGTCGGGTAGATCACTTGAGGTCAGGAGTTCCAGACCAGCCTGGCCAAGATGGTGAAACCCCGTCTCTACTAAAAATACAAAAGTTAGCTGGGCATGGTGGCACGCTCCTGTAGTCCCAGCTACTCAGGAGGCTGAGGCAGGAGAATAGCTTGAACCTAGGAGGCGTGCAGTGAGTCAAGATCACACCACTACACTCCAGCCTGGGCAACAGAGGGAGACTCTGTCTCAAAACAAAACAAGCCAAACAAACAAACAAAAAATTCCATATATATATGTGTGTGTGTGTGTGTGTGTAAATATATATATGTGTGTGTGCGCGTGTGTGTGTGTATGGAATAAGAGACTATAAAGATTATCCAAACCAGCCAGATCAATGTAGTTAAACCTCATCTCTACAAATAATTTTTAAAAATTAAACAGGAGTGGTGGTGCATGTCTGTGGTCCCAGCTACTTGGGAGGCTGAAGTGGGATGATCACTTGAGCCTGGGTGGTTGACACTGCAGTGAGCCATTGTGCCACTGCAGTGTGCCACTGCACTCCAGCATGGGTTACTGACTGCGACCCCATCTCAGGAAAAAAAAAATTGTCCAAGAAGTTTTGATATAACTTATAGAAATAAAAATGTAATAATTGATATTAAATATTCAATGAACAGATTAAAATAGCAGATTGGACACAACTAAAAAGAGAATTCGTGAACTAGAAGGTATTTCCAAAGAAATAATCTAGATTGCAAGATGGAGTCTAAAGAAAGGGAAACTATGAAAGAGGGGTTAATAAACTCAGAAAAAAAGAACAAGACACAGCAAAGTAGGTAATAGAGACAATAGGAAGGAAGCAACATTTGAATACAACATGCCTCCGAATTTCCAAGAATTGTTGAAAGGTACCAATCTTCAGAACAATGGGGTGCAATAAATTTCCACCAGAATAAATAAAATGAAACCTAGGGCTAGTAACATCATAATGAAACTACAAAACTCTTCCCCACCCCCTCAAAAAAAAGTTCTCAAGAACGACCGAAGATTAAAGACAGAGCCTGCAAAGAAATGAAAATTAGAGTGATTATTGTTCAAAATCAATAATGGAAGCCAGAAAACAGTAGAATGGCTTTAATGTGCTAAAGAAAATAACCTTCAATCTAGAATTAAACACCCAGGAAAATTTTCTTTCAAGATCAAGGGTAATGGACATTTTCAGACAAGCAAAAACAGGAAGGGTTTACCACCAACAGATACTTTCTAAAGGAGAAAATTCAAGTGGATAGAGTTCTAATCTAAGTGAAGGGCATAAGATTCAAGAAGAAATAATGAGCAGACATTGGCAAATGTTTAGGTAAATCTAAACATGCACTGGTTGTATTTAAAAAAGCCAATGTCTAATTTAAGGGAGGTAAAAATAAAATGGAACTAATGTAATTGACAAAAAAAGCATATAAGTGGAAATGGATGATTGAAGTTAAGCTATTCTAAGGTCCTCTTATGGTTTTGGAGGAATAGTAAAACATACACTAAAAGTAGACTTGTTAGTTACACATGCATATTAAAATAAAAGTAAAGTCTAAAAGTATTGACAGACCATATAACTTTCAAACAATAGATGGAGAAAAGCAGAGTAAGAAGGAAAATCTCCAATCATTTCAAAATATGATGTATTAGAGTTCTCCAGAGAAAAAGAATAGGAAAGATAGACAGATGATATGTAGATAGATTCATAGATAGATAGATAGATAGATAGATAGACAGAGATAAGGAAAGATTTGTTATGAGAATTAGCTCATAGGATTATGGAGACTAAGTCCCACCATACACTATCTCCAAGCTGAAGAACCAAAGAAGCCAGTAGCACAACTCAGTTCAAATCTGAAGAACCAAGAACTAGGGGAGCTGATGTCATAACACTCAGTCTGAGGCCAAAGGCCCGAGAAACTGGGGGACTGCTGGTGCAAGTCCCAGAGTGTGAAGACCCAGGAATCTGGAGTTCTGGTGTTCAAGGGCAGAAGAGGATAATTGTCTAAGCTCCAGAAGACAGAGATCAAATTTACCTTTCCTCTGCATTTCTGTTCTATCCAGGTCCTCAACAAATTGGATGGTTCCCACCTACATTGGTTGAAGAAAGATCTCCTTTACTCAATCCACTGATTAAAACGACAATCTCTTCTGTAAATATTCCCACAGATATACCCAGAAATAATGTTTACCAGCTATCTGGGTATCCCTTAATCCAGTCAAATTGACATCTAAAGTTAACCATCATAAATTCATCACTTGTCAACTTAACACCTGTATACATCTTTTTAAACCCTACTTAATCTTCAAATAGACAATATCAAGGTCTTAGGTCCACCTAACATGACACAACTTCCTGTGTACAACTAAAAACATTAATTTCTTCCCCAGAAAAGGAAGTAAAATTTTTGAGTAAACTCTTCTCTTTTTATCTCTTAACTTAAGTGCTATGATGTAAAATTAACAGTAAATACTGATATAAACTCAATATATTATATGTTACATGATAAAGTAATAAGAGAGGAAAGAAAACAAAGATAATTGCTTCACACACAAAAACACACACACATATACACACATAAACCTATTCTTAACAAAATAAGGAGGAAATACTTATGACAATTATAGCCCACATTTCTGTAACTGGTCACATGGTCGTAGATGGTATTTTTGCTACCCATTCTGTATTCACTTTGCCTTCAGCAAGAACATCAACTTGTTTTGTTCTTTTTTTTCCTGGTGATGTGACCCAAAACCCCATTCCTGAATGGTTTGAGCCATTCATAGTCCTGCCTGAATTCAGCTGTTGTAGTTTTCCATTTATGTTAATCACAGGGCATGGAACACTAAGATAAGTCCTAACAGGTCTACTGTATTCCAGATATATTCTTCCTTACCTCCATTGTGGAGTAGTAGTCCAATTACCCCTTGCAACCATCCTAGCCAACAGTGTAATTCCATTCTTGGCCTTTTGACTCAGTGTTATGAGGAGCCCAAGGTGGTCAGGTGGCAGTCTCAACTTCTATTCCAATAGAATCATTGTTGTGTCTCCTGCAGAAGCATTCCTCCCTCTGAAACTAAGACCTCTAGGTAAGCATATCATAAAGTTGTGGGAACAGGAAGCAAAAATTCTACTAGTAGGTCACTGAGAATAATGGTGAGTAGTGTCACTCTCATATCCATCCCTTGATTCCTGAATGCATGAATCTCAGCTATGGGAGAAACACTGTTATATTGGACACTGACATAAAGCACGTACATCCTTCTGGAGAAACTTGTCCCAGCCCTACAAGGTATTGTCACTTAACTGGCACTATAACTGCATCTTTATAAGGACATTTTACCATTCTATCGAGTCAGCTACTTCAGGATGGTGGGAAACATGGTAAGACTGATTAATTCCATGAGTATGAGCCCATTGCCACAGTTTTTTGGCTGTGAAGTGAATCCCTTAGAAGCAATGCTGTGTGTAATACCATCATAGTGGATATGGCATTCTGTAACTTCCACAGATGATAGTTTTGGCAGAAACAATGTGTGAAGGGAACGCAAATTAATACGTGAAGTGTCTATTAGAGTAAGGACAAAATGCTGCCCATACCAGGATGCAAGTAGTCCAATGTAATCAACCTGCCACTAGGGAGCTGACTGATTACCCTGAAGAATGGGGCCACATAGGGTGCTCAGTGTTTGTCTCTGTTGCTGGCAGATTGGGCACTTAGGTATGACCCTAGTCAGTTTATCCTAGGTAAGCAGAAGTGCGTGTTGCTGAGTCCATGCATATGGACGTCTATCCCTTTCATCAGGGCTAATTTGTTCCTGAGCCCATTGGATGATGACAGGTGTGGCTAGGGGAAAAGGCTAACTGGTATCCACAGAAGGAGTTATCCTATCGATCTCATTATTAAAATCCTCCTCTGATGAGGTTATTCTTTGGTGAGTATTCACATGGAACACAAACATACTTTGCTCACACAGACAAGTCTATTTACCTCCTCCCCGCATTTATTTGTTACCAATTTTCCAAACATGTTCCTTCCAAGCCCCTGACCATCCAACCAAATCACTGACTACAGCCCATGAATTGGTACATAATCACACCTCTGACCATTTCTCCTTCTAAGCAAAATGCACAACCAGTTTCACGTCTCAAAGTTCTGAAAACTGGAAATACTCCCCTTCACTACTCTGCTACAGTACTGTCTCAGAAAGGGAGTGTAGTGTTATAGCTGTCCACTTCCAGGTGGTGCCTGCATATCCTGCAGGACCATCTGTAAACCAGACTCTAGTCTTCTCTTTCTCTGTCAACTGATGGTAGGGTATTCCCCATATGGTCATAGGTGTAGGCTATGAGAGAGAAGGCAGAGTGAAAACCATGGGCATTTAGGCCACTTCATGTAACTTACTTGTGACTTCAGGGCATTCTCAGGCTAGATCACATATATATTCCTTTCATTTAATAATGGAATGCTGCTATGCATACCAAACTTTATGACTTGAAGGGCCAGGTAACACACAGTTCATGCTGGGCAGCTAAGGTTGCATGGTAACTTGGTGGCCCATGGTCAAATGTTCAGTTTATTCTAAGGGCCAGTGGCAGGTCTAAAGCAGTCTCTCAAAAGGAGACTAGTTACTTGTAGATGCTGATAGGGCCTTGCTCCAAAATTCTAAAAGCCTGCACTGCAGTTGACCTATAGAAGCCTGCCAAAACTCCTATCTACTGCTGATACCTCAAGCACCAGTGAAGCTACTGGATCATATGACTCAGGTGGCAGAAAAGCTTGCACAGAAGCATGGACCTTTTGTGGAGCCTTCTCGTGTTCTGGGCCTCACCCAAAACTAGCAGCTTTTCAGGTCACGTGTTAAATGGGCTGGAGTAACGCACCCAAATGAATATGTTGCCTCCAAAATCCAAATAGGCCAACTAGGTATTGTGCTCCTTTCGTGGCTGTAGGAGAGGCCAGATGCAACAACTTATCCTTCACCTTACAAGGAATATCTCTACGTGTCCCACACCACTGGACCCCTAGAAATTTTACTGAGGTATAAAGCCCCTGAATTTTAGTTAGATTTATTTCTTGCCTTCTGACATGCAAATGTATTACCAGTAAGTCTAGAGTAGTTGGTACTTCTTGCTCACTAGGTCCAATCAGCATAATGTCATCAACGTAATGAACCAGTGTAATATCTTGTGGAAGGGAAAGGCAATCAAGTTCCCTGCAAACTAAATTATGACATAGGGCTTATAAGTTGATATACTTGCCAAGTATGTCAATGAAGATGTACTGTTGCCCTTGCCAGTTGGAAGCAAACTACTTCAGGTGGGCTCGTGGACAGGTATGGATAAAAAGCCATTTGCCAGATCAATAGCTGTCCACCAGGGACTAGGAAGTATGTTAATTTGCTCAAACAATGAAACCATATCTGTTACAGCAACTGCAGTTAGAGTCACCACTAAGTTAAGTTTACTGTCATTCTGTGAGATCCATCTGTCTTTCACATGGCCACATTGGCCAGTGGAAGGAAGATATGGTGGGAATCACTGCCCCTACATTATTGAAATATTTGATGATAGCACTAATATCTGCAATACCTCCAAGAATGCAATATTGCTTTTGATTTACTATTTTCCTAGGTGGAGGCAGTGCTAATGGCTTCCATTTGGCCTTTCCCACTATAGTAGTCCTTGCTTCACAAGTCAGGGAATCAATGTGGTGAATCTGTCAGCTGCTAAGTATACCTACTGCAATTATTCTGGAACTGGGGAAATAACCACAAGATGGATTCAGAAACCCACTGGATTTACTATGAATAAAACCTGAGCTATTGATCATCTGATGTCCATAAGCCCCTACTCTTACTAGAGGATCATGGTGATGTTTTGGGTCTTTTGAAATTAATATCAGTTTGGAGCCAGTGTTCAGTAGTCCCCCAGAAGTCTGATTACTTCTTATTCCCCAATGTGCAGTTACTCTTGTGAAAACCTATAGGCCCCTTTGGGGAAGGCTGTAAGAAAGATTTACAGTATAAATTTTTGGTAGCGTAACAGAGTCTCTCCTCTAGGGGACCCAGCCTCCACTTGATTCAAGAAATTATGGGTCAATAACCTAGCTCCAGTCTGGGAATTGATTGAAGGGCCATGTTCCTCTGCTTTTATGATTTGAGTTAGGCTTTTGTTCCCCTGACGTGAGAGTTTTTGCTTATACAGGACAAGTTAGTAGTAGGCTTCCGATTTATTTAACCTCTAAGAACACATGAGTAACTAACTAATGCAATAGATCCACAAAAGTCAAACTATTCTGATTGTTGCTTTGACTCTCCTCTTCTTTACAGTACCTACACCTACATTGACTTTGGTAGTTAAGTGCTGTCACTTGGCCCTCACTGCCCCAGGATTAGATTATTCCCATTGCATTCCAGTTTTACAACTGAGTTCGGGCGCAGTGGCTCCTGCCTGTAATCCTAGCACTTTGGGAGGCCGAGGTGGGTGGATCACCTGAGATCAGGATTTCAAGACCAGCCTGGTCCAACATGGCGAAACCCCATCTCTACTAAGAAAACAAAAATTAGCCAAGCATGGTGGCGGGCACCTGTAATCCCAGCTACTTGGGAGGCTGAGGCAGGAGAATCACTTGAACCTGGGAGGCAGAGGTTGCAATGAGCCAAGATTGTGCCACTGCACTCCAGCCTGGGCAAAAGAGTGAGACTCTGCCTCAAAAAAAAAAAAAAAAAAAAAAATTACAATTGAGTGAGTGCATTTTCCACTATAAGGTTTGGCCTGCATTGAAGAGCAATCACAGAGCTCTTCAAGAATGCTAGAGCTCCCCTTAGAAATCTCTTTCTCAAAGTATTGGTGAAAGGTATATCTCTGGACCCTCTGAGCGTGAGTGGATAACTCTTAAGTGAGAAATCCACTCTAGCATTCTAATCTCCCTAAGACTTTGAATCCCTTTCTCTATGATGAACCAAGGGAGATTGGGCATCTCTGGCTTGCTCATTGTGGGCCATTTTTTAACAGTCAATGAAAGAAATCAAGCTCTGTAAAATATTTAAAAATATTTATTCTGAGTCAAATATAAATAACCATGGTCTAATGCCCAGTCTCAAGAGGTCGTGAGAACATGTGCCCAAGGTGATTGGGTTATAGCTAGACATACGCTGGGCCACAAGGGAACCCACTGCCTTGAAGGAAAGAACCCATTCCTGCCAGCATAAATCACCTGTTAACTGAAGAACCAGCAGTGATACCCAGGTACTACCTCAAGGGCCTGGGTGAGCCTCTAACACTAGCTGGCTTCAGGTGAGACTTGGTGCATTCCCAGCTGTGGAGGCTATGGTGCAAAATTCCTTCTTGAGAAAAGCAGTGGGAAAAGTAAAGGAGGCTTTGTCTTCCACCTTAGGTACCAACATCACCACAGAGGGGAAAAGAACCACATGGGCTCCTGGGGCCCCAATTCCAGGACTAGACTCTTGGATGACATTTCTGGACCTGTTCTGGGACAGAGGGGAGCCTACTACTCTGAAGGATGAGTCCCAGACCAGGCAGTATTCACCACAACCTGACTTAAGAGACCATGGGTCATAAGAGAACACTGGTGGTAGTCTGGCAGTACTCCTCATGGCCAAAGGTGACAGTGCCTCCTTGCCTTTGGAAAAGGGAGGCTCCTCTGCCTTTGGAAAGAGGAGGAAAGAGTGGGAAGAATTGTGTCTTGTGGTTTGAGTGCCAGATCAGCCACAATACAACAGAATACTAGTAGACTTCTAAGGTTTTTGGCTCTAGTTCCTGAGTCCCACACAGCACTTCTGGACCAATCTGGGGCCTGGAGGACCTTGCCACATAAAGGGAAGGACACAGGCCTGCCTGGCTTTCCCACCTGCTGATTGTAAAGCCCAGGGCCTTGAGCAAACATAGATAATAGCCAGGGAATGATTACATGACTAGAGCAGGCCTTTAACAAGACTCAGTGCTGTACTGGCTTCAAGTCTGATCCCATGCAGTCATAGTGGTGGTGGTCACAGTGGTGCCTGTGTCACTCTACCCCCAAATTTGGGTGGTTCAGAGCAGAGACAGACTCTGTATGTTTGGGAGAAAGTAAGGGAAGAGAACAAGCATCTCTGTCTGGTAATCCAGAGAATTTTTCCAAGCCTTGTCCAAGACCATAAAGGTGTTACCTCTATGAGTCTGTAAAGACCACAGGCTTGTAAAGCCAGGCTTGGGATGCACCCTAAAGCAGAATCTGCTTACATCACAACACCCAAGTCCCTTCAAATAACTTGAAAACATTCCAAAGAATGATGGCTGCAAATAAACCCAGACAATAAAGACTACAATAAATACTTAACCCTTCAATGCCCAGACACCCTGAAGAACACCTACTAGCATCAGCACCAGCCAGGAAAACATGATCTCACCAAATGAACCAAATAAGACAACAGGAATTAATCCTGGAAAAACAGAGATATGTGACCTTTCAGACAGAGAATTCAAAGTAGCTGTGTTGAGGAAACTCAAAGAAATTCAAGATAACACAGAGAAGACATTTAGAATTCTATCAGATAAGTTTAACAAAGAGATTACAATAGTTAAAAACAATCAAGCAGAAATTTTGGAGCTGCAAAACACAATTGGCATACTAAAGAATGCAACAGTGCCCTTTAATAGCAGAATTAACCAAGCAGAAGAAAGAATTAGTGAGCTTGAAGACAGGATATTTGAAAATACACAGTCAGAAGAGACAAAAAAAAAAAAAAAAAAGAATAAAAAACGGTCGGGTGCAGTAGCTCATGCCTGTAATCCCAGCACTTTGGAAAGTCAAGGCAGGTGGATCACTTAAGGTAAGGAGTTTGAGACAGGCCTGGCCAACATGGCAAAACCCAGTCTCTACTAAAAATACAGAAATTAGCCAGGCATGGTGGCAGGCACTGGTAATCCCAGCTACTCTTGGGGGAAGCTGAGGCAGGAGAATCGCTTGAACTCAGGAGGCAGAGGTTGCAGTGAACTGAGATTGTGCCATTGCGCTCCAGCCTGGGTGACAGAATGAGACCCTGTCTCAAAAATAAATAAATAAATAACAATAAAGCATGCCTACAGGATCTAGAAAATAGCCTCAAAATAACCAATCTAGAGTTATTGGCCTTTAAGAGGAGGTAGAGAAAGAGATAGGCATAAAATGTTTATTCAAAGGGATAATAACAGAGAACTTCCCCATCCTAGAGAAAGATATTAATATCCATCTACAAGAAGGTTGTAGAACCCCAGGTAGATTTAACCCAAAGAAGACTACCTCAAGGAATGTAATAATCAAACCCCCAAAGGTTAAGGGTAAAGAAAGGATCCTAAAAGCAGCAAGAGAAAAGAAACAAATAACATAAAATGGAACCCCAATACGTCTGGCAGCAGACTTTTGAGTGGAAACCTTACAGGCCAGGATAAAGTGGCATGACATTTTTAAAGTGTTGAAGGGAAAATCTTTTACCCTAGAATAATATATTTGGAAAAAAATACCCTCCAAACGTGAAGGAGAAATACTTTCTCAGACAAACAAAAGCTGAAGGATTTCATCAATACTAGACCCACGCTACAAGAAATGCTTAAGTGAGTACCTCAACCAGAAAGAAAAAACACCATTAATGAGCAATAAATACTCATCTGAAGGTACAAAACTTACTGATAATAGTAAGTACACAGGAAAACACAGAATATTATAACACTGTAACTGTGGTATGTAAACTACACTTATGCTAAGTAGAAAGACTAAATGATGAACCAATAAAAATAATAACTACAACAACTTTTCAAGACATAGTCAGTACAATAAAATATAAGTAAAAGCAACAAAATGTTAAAAAGGAGGGGAATGAAGTTAAGGCAAATTTTTATTAGTTTCTTTTTCTGCTCATTGGTTTGTGTATGCAAAGAGTGTTAAGTTGCTATCAGGTTAAAATAATGGGTTGTAAGACAGTATTTGCAAGCTTCATGGTAAACTCAAACCAAAAAAACATAGAATGGATACACAAAAAAAGGAAGCAAGAAATGAAATCATATTACCAGAGAAAATTATCTTTACTGGGGGAAGACAGGAATTAAAGAAAGGAAGAAAAGATTACAAAACAAACAGAAAACAAATAACAGAATGGCAAGAATAAGTCTTTTTCAATAATAACATTGAATGTAAATGAACTAAACTCTTTAATCAGAAGACATAGACTGGCTGAATGCATGTTAAACAATGCTCATTGGTCTGTTGCCTACAAGAAACACCCTTAACCTATAAAGACACACATAGACTGAAAATAAAGGAATAGAAAAAGGCATTCCATGCCAATGAAAACCAAAAAATCAAGAGTAGCTACACTTATATCAGACAAAATAGATTTTAAGAAAAAACCTATGAGATACAATGAAGTTCACTGTATAATGATAAAGGGGTCAATTTAGCAAGAAGATACAATAATTTTAAATATATATGAACCCACCTCAGGAGCACTCTGATATATAAAGGAAATATTATTACAACTAAAGAGAAAGATAGACTCCAATATAATAATAGCTGGAGACTCGAAAACACCACTTTCAGCACTGGACAGATCTTTCAGATGAAATCAGCAAAGAAACATCAGACTTAATCTTCACTACAAATCAAATAGACCTAATAGATATATACAGAACATTTCATCCATGAGCTGCAGAATACACATTCTTTTCCTCAGCACATAGATCAATCTCATAGATAGACCATATGTTAGGTCACAAAACGAGTCTGTTTTAAGAGACTTGAGTCTGTTCCTCCAAAATCTGGAACACGACAAGGATGCCCACTGTCACCACTATTATTCAACATTGTACTGGTATGAGCCCATTTTCACACTGCTTTAAAGAATTACCCGAGACTGGGTAATTTATAAACAAAAGTCAAAAAATTGAAAAAATATGAAGCATCTTCTCTGACCACAATGGAATAAACCTGCAAATTAATAACAATATAAATTTTGGAAACTATACAAATACATGGAAAGTAAGCAATGTGTTCCTGAATGAATGGTGGATCAATGAAGGAATTAAAGAGAAAATTTTAAAAGTTCTTGAAACAAATGATAATAGAAACAAAACATACCAAAACCTATGGGATACAGCAAAAGCAGCTCTAAGAGGGAAATGTATAGCTATTAAGTGTCTACATCAAAAAAGAAAAAACTTCAAATAAACAATCTAACAATTATTCAAATAAATAAATCTAACAATGCATCTTAAAAACTAGAAAAGCAAGAGCAAACCAAACACAAAATTAGTAATAGAAAATTAATCATAAATATTAGAGTAGAAATAAATGAAATTGAAATTTAAAAACAATGCAAAAAAATCAATAAAACAAAAGATTTTTTTTAAGTTAAATAAAATTGAGAAACCTTTAACCAGACTAAAAAAAAAAAAAAAGAGGGAAGGTCCAAATAAATAAAAGCGGAGATAAAGGAAGGAGATATTACAACTGATACTGCAGAAATTCAAAGGATCATTAGTGGTCACTATGAGCAACTAAAGACCAATAAATTGGAAAATCTAGAAGAAATGAACAAATTCCTAAATACATACAACCTATGAAGATTGAACTGGGAAGAAATCCAAAACATGAACAGACCAATAACAAATAGTAAGATTGAACCCATAATAAAACATCTTCCAGTAAAGAAAAGCCCAGGATCTGATGACTTTACTGCTGAATTGTACCAAATATATAAAGAACTAATACCAATCCTGCTCATACAATTCTGAAAAATACAAGAGAAGGGAATATTTCCAAATTCATTCCATAAAGCCAGTATTACCCTGATACTGAAACCAAAGACACATCAAAAAATAAAACTAAAGACCAATATCTCCGATGAATATTGATGTGAAAATCTTTAACAAAGTGAACCAAATTCAACCATACATTAGAAAGATTATTCATCATGACCAAGTGAAATGTATCCCTGAGATGCAAGAATGGTTCAAAATATGCAAATCAAACAACCTGATGCATCATATCAACAGAATGAAAGATAAACACCATATGATCATTATAACTGATGCTGAAAAAGAATGTGATAAAATTCAACATTGCTTCACAACAAAAACCCTCAAAACACAAGGGCTAGAAGGAATATACCTCAACATAATGAAAGCCAAATACACCAGACTCACCACTAATATTATACTGAGTGGCGAAAAACTGCAAGATTGTCCTCCAAAATCTGGAACACGACAAGGATGCCCACTGTCACCACTGTTATTCAACATTGTACTGGTATGAGTCCATTTTCATACTGCTTTAAAGAATTACCTGAGACTGGGTCATTCATAAACAAAAAAGGTTTAATTAACTCACAGTTCTGCATGGCTGGAGAGGCCTCAGAAAACTTACAATCATGGTGGAAGGTCAAGGGGAAGCAAGGCAGGTCTTACATGGCAGCAGGAGAGAGAGACTGATAGGTGAACTGCCAAAAACTTTTAAACCATCAGGTCTCATGAGAGCTCACTCAGTATCATGAGAACAGCATAGGGGAGACCACCTCCATGATCCAGTCACCTCCCACCAGGTCCCTCCCCATGACACATGGGGATCATAAATTGAGATGAGATTTGGGTAAGGGTGCAGAGTCAAACCTTATCATTTCACCCCTACCCCCTCCCAAATCTCATATCCTTTTCACTTTTCAAAACCAATCATACCTTCCCGTCAGTCCTCCAAAGTCTTAACTCATTCCAACATTAACTCAAAACTCCAAGTCCAAAGTCTCATCTGAAACAAGTCAAGTCCCTTCTGCCTATGAGCCTGTAAAATCAAAAATGAGTAAGTTACTTCCAAGATACAATGTGGGTTCCGGCATTGCGTAAGTGTTCCTGTTCCAAATGGGAGAAATCGGCCAAAACAAAGGGGCCACAGGCCCCAAGCAAGTACAAAACCCACCAGGGCACTCATTAAATCTCAAAGCTTCAAAATAATCACCTTTGACTCCATGTCTTACATCCAGAACACACTGATGCAAGGGGTGATCTTCCAAGACCATGGGCAGCTCTGACCCTCTGGCTTTGTAGGACACAGCCCAAATGGCTGCTTTCACAGGCTGGCATTGAGTGCCTGAAGCTTTTCCAAGCACACAGTGCAAACTGTCAGTGAATCTACAGTTCTAGGATCTGGAGTACAGTGGCCTTCTTCTCATAGCTCCACTAAGTAGTGCCCCAGAGGGGACTCTGTGTGGGGGCTCCAACCTCACATTTCCCCTCTACATTGCCCTAGTAGAGGTTCTTCATGAGGGCTCTTCCCCTGCAGTAGATTTCTACCTGAACTTCCAGGCATTTCCATACATCCTCTGAAATCTAGGCAGAGTCTCCCAAAGCTCAACTCTTGTCTTCTGCACACCCACAGACCGAATGTCACATGGAAGTTGCCAAGACTTGGGACTCATGACCTCTGAAGCCATGACTTGAGCTACACCTTGCCTCCTTTTTAGCCACAGCTGGAGATGGAGCAGCTGGGACACAAGGCACCATGTCCTGAGGCTACACAGAGCAGCTGGGCCCTGGGCCCAGTCCACAAAACCATTTTCCCTCCTAGGCCTCCAGGCTAGTAATGGAAAGAGCTGCCTTGAAGATCTCTGAAATGCCCTGGAGACATTTTCCCCATTATCTTGGCTATTAACATTCAGTTCCTCATTACTTATGCAAAATTCTGTAGCCAACTTGAATTTCTCCCCAGAAATTTTTTTTCTTTTTTACCACGTGGTCAGGCTGCAAATTTTCTAATCTTTTATGCTCTGCTTCTCTTTTAAATATAAGTTCCAATTTCAGATCATCCCCTCGTGAATGTGTAAAAGGAAAATATGTTGGCCTCCCAAAATCGCTAAGGAAAACTCAAGCTAGAAAATATTTAGGGCAAGCCTGCCTTCCATTCTACTCAGCTATTCCTCTGTTTACTGACATAGATGAATATCTGATTACTTCCTTTGAAAAGGCTAATCAGAAACTCAAAAGAATGCAACCATTTGTGCCTCATCTATCTGTGACCTGGAAGCTCCCTCTCTGCTTCAAGTCTTCCTGCCTTTGCTTCAAGTGGTCCTGCCTTTCCGGGCTGAACCAATGTACTTCTTACATATATTGATTGATGTCTCATGTCTTCCTAAAATGTTAAAAACCAAGCTGTGTCTCGACCACCTTGGGCACATGTCATCAGGACTTCCTGAGGCTATGTAATGGGTGCATTCTCAACACTGGCAAAATAAATTTTCTAAATTAACTGAGACCTGTCTCAGATTTTCTGGGTTTACAAATGCATATGATTACATACTCTCAGAAAAAAACAGGTCACATCTTGGATGCTTTGCTGTTTAGCAATTTTTTCCACCAGATACTCTAAATTTTTTTCTCAAGTTCAAAGTTTCACAGATCTCTAGGGTAGGGGCACTATGCCACCAGTCTCTTTGCTAAGTATAGCAAGAGTTACCTTTGCTACAGTTCCCAATAACTTCCTCATCTCCATCTGAAACCACTTCAGCCTGGACTTCACTGTCCTTATCACTAACAACATTTTAATCAAAACCATTTAACAAGTCTCTATGAAGTTCCAAACTTTACCAAATCTTCCTGTCTGCTTCTGAGCCCTCTAAACGGTTCCAACCTCTACCTGTTATGCAATTCCAAAGTCACTTCCACATTTTTAAGTATCTTTATAGTACTGCCCCACTCCCAGTACCAATTTCTGTATTAATCCCTTTTCACATTGTTATAAAGAACTACCTGAGTCTAGGTGATTTATGAACAAAAACGGTTTAAACTGACACACAGTTCCATATGGCTGGGAAGGCCTCAGGAAACTTACAACCATGGCAGAAGACAAAGGGGGAAACAAGGCACATATTACATGATGGAAGGAGAGAGAAAGGGGGGGACTGCCAAACACTTTTAAACCATCAGATTTCATGAGAGCTCACCCACATCAAGAGAACAGCATGGAGGAAACCGACCCCATGATCCAATCACCTCCCACCAGGTCCCTCCCTTGACATATGGGGATTACAATTCGAGATGAGATTTGGGTGAAGGCACACAGACAAACCATATAATTAGTGGAAGTCCTAGCTAGAGCAATCAGACAAGAGGAAGATATTAATCACATCCAAATTTGAAAGGAATAAGTCAAATTATCCTTGTTTGCAGATGATATAATCTTATATTTGGAAAAATCTAAAGACCACAAGAAAACTATTAGAACTGATTAACAAATTTAGTAAAGTTGCAAGATACAACATCAACATATAAAAATCAGTAGCATTTTTTTTTTTTTTTTTTTTTATACTTTAAGTTCTAGGGTACATGTGCATAACGTGCAGGTTTGTAACATATGTATACTTGTGCCATGTTGGTTTGCTGCACCCATCAACTCATCAGCACCCATCAACTCATCATTTACATCAGGTATAACTCCCAGTGCAATCCCTCTCCTCTCCTCCCTCCCTATAATAGGCCCCTGTCTGTGATGTTCCCCTTCCCG
>NW_012108175.1:824018-834099 GCF_000951045.1 Mandrillus leucophaeus | reverse complement strand
TTTTTTTGAGGGAGAGATGAGGTCTCACTACGTTGCCCAGGCTGGTCTCAAACTCCTGGACTCAAGTGATCCACCAGCTTCGGCCTCCCAAAGTACTGGCACTACAGGCATGAGCCACCATGCCTGGCCCAAAATTCAGAAGTATTTCTATATGCCAGCAGTGAACAATGTGAAAAGTAAATTTAAAATGTAATCATGACCAGGCGTGGTGGCTCACACCTGTAATCCCAGCACTCTGGGAGGCCAAGGCAGGTGGATCACGATATCAAGAGATCAAGACCATCCTGGCCAATATGGTGAAACCCCATCTCTACTAAAAATACAAAAATTAGCTGGGTGTGGTGGTCCACACCTGTAGTCCCAGCTACTCGGGAGGCTGAGGCAGGAGAATCACTTGAACCCGGGAGGCAGAGTTTGCTGTGAGCTGAGATTGTGCCACTACACTGCAGCCTGATGACAGAGCAAGATTCAGTCTTGAAAAATAAAATAAAATAAAATAAATAAAAAATAAATAAACTATAATCCCATTTTCAATAGCCACACGTAATATTAAATACCTAGGAATTAAGTTAACCAAAGAAGTGAAAGGTCTCTATAATGTGAACTATAAAACACTGATGAAAGAAATTAAAGTGGACAACATAAAATGGAAAAATATTCCATGTTCATGGACTGAAAGAATAAATATTGTTAAAGTGTCAATACTACCCAAAGCAATCTACAGATTCAATGCAATTCCTATCAAAATACCAATGATATTTTTCATGGACATAGTAAAAACAATCCTAAAATTTATATCAGCATGACCTGGATGTGAGACCTGGAGTCAAAGGAGAACATTCTGGAACTTTAAAATTTGACTGCCCCACTGGATTTTGGACTTGCATGGAGTTTGTAATCCCTTTTTTTGACCAGTTTTTCTCATTTGGAACAGCTGTATTTACCCAATACCCGTACCCCCATTGAATCTAGGAAATAACTAGCTTGCTTTTGATTTTACAAGCTCAAAGGTGGAAGGGACTTGCCTTGTCTCAGATGAGACTTTGGACTTTGGACTTTGGGGTTAATACTGAAATGAGTTAAGACATTGGGGGACTGTTGGGAAGACATGATGGGTTTTGAAATGTGAAGACATGAAATTTGGAGGGGCCGGGGCAGAATGATATGGTTTGACTGTGTCCCCCCTCCATATCTCAACTTGAATTGTATCTCCCAGAATTCCCACCTATTGTGGGAGGGACCCAAGGGGAGGTAATTGAAACAGGGGGGCTGGTCTTTCCCACGCTATTCTCATGATAGTGATTAAGTATCATGAGATCTGATGGGTTTTTCAGGGGTTTCTGCTTTTGCTTCTTCCTCACTTTCTCTTGCCATCACCATGTGAAGAAGTGCCTTTCATCTGCTGCCATGAATCTGAGTCCTCCCCAGCCATTTGAAACTCTAAGTCCAATTAAACCTCTTTTTCTTCCCAGTCTTGAGTGTGTCTTTATCAGCCGTGTGAAAACAGACTAATACAACACTCTATGAGATTGAGAGTTCAACTTTCACGATTCAGTCAATGGCACTATGAGGACTTATTTTTTATTTTCAGCTATTTCACTCTGTGGCTATGAAAGATAAGATTCTCCCTCACGGCACACATAAAAGCTTTTAGGTCATTTATACAGTGTTTGAGTTGGGAATTCAAACCCCTAAGCTCATTTTTTTCCACCACTTTTCCCAGAAACGTTAGAAGCAACCAATCAACATCATTATACTTTTTCTTTTTCTAAAAATCTACAAATTATTATATACAGAGGCATTATGTTCCTTGTCTCTTATAAGTGGTTAATTAGGAGTATCCAATGTAGATATTTTGCATATCTCTCTATACAGTTCATGTTATGATTTCTCAGTGTTCTGTACTGTTGGAAATGGAGTCCTAAGCATCTTTAAGTCTAATCAGATTAAAGAACCAGTTTCAGAAACTCCAAAAACAATTCAAGAATCACATAATTGAAATTCTATTCCTCTAGACCACTTCTGATACCAAAATCTATATTAGTCAGGGTTCTCCCAAGAAAGAGAACAGATAGAAGACATAGATATATAAAGATAAATAAGAGATGATTTATTATGATAATTGGCTCATACAATTATGGAGGCTGAGAAATCCCACTATTTGCTATCTGCAAGCTGAAGAACTAGGGAAACCAACGGTGTAGCTCAGTCCAAGTCTGAAGACCTGAGAACCAGGGGAGCTGATGGCGTAACTCTCAATCTGAGGCCAAAGGCCTAAGAACCTTGGGGAGCTGCTGGTGCAAGTCCCAGAGTTCAAAAGCCTAAGACCCTAAAATTATGGTGTCCAAGGTCAGGAGAAGATGAGTGTCTCAGCTCCAGAAGAGAGCTTGAATTTCCCTTTCCTCTGTTTACTCTGCCTTTTTGTTCTATCTGGGCCCTCAACCAATTGGATGATGCCTGCCCACACTAAGCGAGGGCAGGTGATCCTTGGTCAACTGATTCAAATGCTAATCTCTTCTGGAAACACTCTCACAGACATATGTAGAAATAGTGTTCTACCAATTATCTGGGTATCCCTTAATCCAGGCAAGTTGACACCTAAAATTAAGCATCATGTATGGTAAATAAATAAATAAATATAAATAAATAAAGCAGGAAAAAGGGGGAAACAATAAATGGGACCAGTCAGGCATGGTGGCTCACGCCTGTAATTCCAGCACTTTGGGAGGCTAAGGTAAGAGGATCACTTGAGCTCAGGAGTTCAATACTAGCCTGTTCTCTCTATTAAAAAAAAAAATTAGTCAGGTATGATGACGCTTGCCTGTGGTCCCAGCTATGCTGTAGGCTGAGTCAGGAGGATTGCCTGAGCCCAGGAGGTCGAGGCTGCAGTGAGCCATGTTTGTGTCACTGCACTCCAGCCTAGGCAACAGACTGAGACCCTCTCTCAAAAAATTAAATAAATAAATAAAATAAACGGGACACATAGAAAAAGACATAATAAGTTTATAAAATAAATTGAAATTGCCACTAATTACAAGTATAAATACACAAATTTATCCAGTTAAAAGACAAATGTCATCGGACTTTTTTTTAAATCTTGCTATAAGAATTTCACACTAGATATATCTAAAACATAAGGGCACAGAAAAAGGTGGATGTCAAATTACAGAAAAAACATAACAGAAAATAGTAACAAAAAAGGCCCTTGTGGCTATATTAATATCAGTCAAAATAGATTGTAAAGCAAAAAGCATTGGTAGGGGTAAAAATGATTATTACATAGTAATAAAAGGAAAAATGTAACAAATATAACAAGTACAATCATATGTATCTAACTACATAGGTTAAAAAATTATATTAAAAAGAGAAGAGCAAGGAGGTATTGACAAATTACACTACTAAAATAAGAAATATGACACACCTTTTTCTCAGTGTTGATGAAGCAAACAAAAAGTCAGTAAAGATATAGACAACTTGAACAAAATGATGTACTCATTTGAAATAATACATATGTTACAGAATTTTGCACCCAGCAGTTGAATAACACATGTTTTAAGTCATGCATAAGCATTTGTGAAAATTATACCATAAAGTTAACCTCAACAAATTGCAAATAATTGGTATCCTGCAGTTAACAGAATGCAGTTAATTTAGAAACTAATAGCAAAAAGAAAATTAAAGAGACATTTAGGTATAGAAAAAATATACTTTTAAACAACTCATGAATCAAAGAAGATATCAATGGGAAATCTGAGAATATTTAGAGCTGAAAAAAGAAAATACTACATAGCAAGACTAAAACAGTATCTGTTAAGAAATTTTTGGCTATATGTGTTTACATTAGAAAAGAAGAAAGGCTCAAAATTGAAGATATAAATATTCAACTTAAATTAGAAAAGTAAAAGTATAGTAAGCCCAAAGAAAGTAGAAGGAAGGAATAACACACACATAATTTCACAAAGTATTGTCAGATTGTTCTTCAGATTACCCTCCCACTAGTAGTGCCTGAGTAGTGCCTATTTCCTGGTATGCTCACCAATACTTAATGTTTTTCTCTTACTTTTTGTCAATCTTATCCATGTAAAGTGGCTTTTCATTGTTTTGACACTTACTTCTCTGTTAACCAGATAAGCTGAATAATTTTTTACATACTAATGAACTGTTCAGGTTTCTTTTTGTGAATTATTTTATTCTATCATCTTCCAATTTTTTATTAGATATTTGAGAAATATTCAAGAGATGCAACTACATAATTGGTGACTGAACATGGGCATCAGAGAGAGGGAAGAGTCAAGAATGAGAATATCAATTTTGTTTGTTTGATTGTTTGTTTCTTTTTTGACAGGGATTCTCACTCTGTCACCCAGGCTGGAGTGTGGTAGCATGATCTCGGCTCACTGCAACCTCTGCCTTCCAGGTTTAAGTGATTCTCCTGCCTCAGCCTCCCAAGTAGCTAGGATTGCAGGCACCCACCACCACACTGGGCTAACTTTTGTATTTTTAGTAGAGAGGGGATTTCACCATGTTGGCCAGTCTGGTCTTGAACTCCTGACCTCAGATGATCCACCCGCATTGGCCTCCCAAAGTGCTGGGATTACAGGTGTGAGCCACCGAGCCTGGCCGAGAATATCAATTTGTACCTTGAAGTTACTTCCTCTCACCAAACAGCCCCATTTCTGCCATTATTCATGGGCTATGGTGTCCTGCTATTTTGTAATTTGACTTTTTGTCCTCTGAGCCAGTGCAGTTTGTTAATATTCTTTTAAAACAGTAAGTCTCAGAGTTGGAAAAAGTACTCCAGGTCATCTTCCCATTATAGACTTCCATGAATTCACATTAGATATAGTTACACCATTAACTGTGGATTAATGCAATAACTATAACTTACCAATGCAATGGTTCTATGGTAAGCCTTTCTATATTCAGGGTCTGTGGTATTCCTCACTTTGTGAGATTACAAACTGATCTTAAGTATCTGTAGAACTGTGTATAACACCACCTTTCCTCACTACTTAGAAACTCTAGTCTCTGCAGTATTTGGTCATTCATTCCACATATATTTTCTCAGGTTTATGATCTGAATTAGGAGTGTAACATATATTAGTGAGGCTAGGGTATGGGTTACATCTTTCTTGGAAGTAGGTTGATTCCAACAGAAAGAAGCAAATTGTCCAAACACAGACTGCCCTTCTTCTTTTTCATTCATCTATTTCATATATGCTTTCTGTCAGTCATAAAGTACTTCTGTTTACTGAGACTATGCCTTTTCCTTGGGACACAAGCCAAATCACATGCTCCACTCAAAGTAAGTCAAAAGTATCCTTTAAAACAACAGAATGAAGTAGTATTTATCAGCACAGGCACTGAAGTCAGTCAGACATCAGGATTTGAATCCTGTTTTCACAATTTGTTATCTGTGAAATTTTGCACAAATTACTTGATATCTCTGAATCTCAGTTTCTTCACCTGGAAAGTAACACCTATATCTTTGAAATGTTGTTAAGATTAAATGAGATAATGCAATATCAAGATCTTTGAACACAATTATTCCTCCATGAACATAAATAATTTTATGCTATTATTATTTGCCAATATAATTGTGCATGATTAAAAAGCAGAAACAAATTACACAAGAAGCATAATTAAATGTAAAGAACACTGATTCTGGAGTTAGGAAGCCTGAGTTCAAGTTCTAACTCTATCACTACTATTGAGAAATCTTGAGAATGAAGAATAAATCTGTTTCATGATAAATAACTAGGTTGCTTCCAAGATGACCAAATAGGAACAGCTCCGATCTACAGCTCCGAGTGAGATTGACACAGAAGATGGGTGATTTCTGCATTTCCAACTGAGGTAGCTGGTTCATCTCACTGAAACTGATTGGACAGTGGATGCAGCCCATGGAGGGTGAGCCAAAGCAGGGCAGGGTGTTGCCTCACCCGGGAAGTGCAAGGGGTCAGGGAATTTCCTTTTCCTAGCCAAGGGAAGCCATGAGTGACTGTACCTGGAGAAATGGTACACTCTTGCCCAAATACTGCACTTTTCCCATGGTCTTCACAACCAGCAGATTAGGACCTTCCCCACCATGCCTGGCTCAGAGGGTCCCACACCCACAGAGCCTTGCTCGGTGCTAGTGCAGCAGTCTGAGATCAACCTGGGATGCTGGAGCTTGTGCGGGGAGGGGCATCTGCCAATGCTCAGGCTTGAATAGGCAGTTCTATGCTAACAGTGCAAACAAAGTGGCAGGGAAGCTTGAACTGGGTGGAGCCCACCGCTGCTCAGCAAGGCCTACTGCTTCTCTAGATTCCACCTCTGGGGGCAGGGCATATCTGAAAAGGCAGCAGACAGCTTCTGCAGACTTAAATGTCCCTGCCTGACAGCTCTGAAGAGAGGTGATTCGCCCAGTATGATGTTCAAGCTCCGATAACAGACAAACTACCTCCAAGTGAGTCTCTGATCCCTGTGCAGCCTGACTGGGAGACACCTCCCAGTAGGGGCTGACAGACACCTCATACAGGAGGGTGCCCATCTGGAACGAAGCTTCCAGAGGAATAATCAAGCAGCAATATTTGCTGTTCTGCAGCCTCTGCTGGTGATACCCAGGTAAACAGGGTCTGGAGAGGACCTCCAGCAAACTCCAACAGACTTGCAGCTGAGGGGCCTGTCCATTAGAAGGAAAACTAAAAAGCAGAAAGGAATAGCATCGACATCAACAAAAAGGACATCCATACCAAAACCACATCCATAGGTCACCAACATCAAGAACTAAAGGGAGATAAAACCAAACAGATGGGGAGAAAAAAGAGCAGTAAGGCTGAAAATTCCAAAAACCAGAATGCCTCTTCCCCTCCAAAGAAACACTACTCCTTGCCAGAAAGGGAACAAAACTCGACAGAGAATGAGTTTGACTAGTTGACAGAAGTAGGTTTCAGAAGGTCAGTAATAACAAACTTCTCCAAGCTAAAGGAGCTTGTTCTAACCCAACACAAGAAAATGAAAAACTTTGAAAAATGGTCAGATGAATGGCTAACTGGAATAACCACAATAGAGAAGAGCTTAAATGACCTGATGGAGCTGAAAATTACAGTATGATAACTTCGTGAAGCATAAACAAGCCTCAATGGCTGATTCGATCAAGTAGAAGAAAGGATATTAGTGACTGAAGATCAAATTAATGAAATAAAGCGAGAAGATAAGAGAAAAAAGAGGGAAAATAAATGAACAAAGCCTCTAAGAAATAAGGGACTATGTGAAAAGACCAAATCTACCTTTGATTGATGTACCTGAAAGTGACAGGGAGAATGGAACCAAGTTAGAAAACACAATTCAGGATATTCTCAGGAGAACTTCCCCAACCTAGCAAGGCAGGCCAACATTCAAATTCAGAGAAAACCACAAAGATACACCTCGAGAAGAGCAACCCCAAGACACATAATTGCCAGAATCACCAAGTTTGAAATGAAGGAAAAAATGTTAAGGGCAGCCAGAGAGAAAGGTCAGGTTACCCACAAAGGGAAGCCGATTAGACCAAAAGCAGATCTCTTGGAAGAAACCCTGCAAGCCAGAAGAGAGTGGGGGCCAATATTCAACATTTTTAAAGAAAAGAATTTTCAACTCAGAATTTCATATCCAGCCAAACTAAGCTTCATAAGTGAAGGAGAAATAAAATCCTTTACAGACAAGCAAATGTGAGAGATTTTGTCACACACCAGGCCTGCCTTACAAGAGCACCTGAAGCAAGCACTAAACATGGAAAGGAACAACTGGTACCAGCCACTGTAAAAGCATGCCAAATTGTAAAGATAATAGATGCTCTGAAGAAAACACATAAATTAATGGGCGAAATAATCAGCTAGCATCATAATGACAGGATCAAATGCACGCATAACAATATTAACCTTAAATATCAACAGGCTAAATGCCCCAATTAAAGGACACAGACTGGCAAATTGGATAAAGAGTCAAGATCCATTGGTGTGCTGTATTCAGGAGACATATCTCATGAGCAAAGACACACATAGGCTCAAAATGAAGGGATGGAGGCAGATCTACCAAGCAAATGGAAAGCAAAAAAAAAGCAGGGGTTGCAATTCTGGTCTCTGATAAAACAAACTTTAAACCAACAAAGATCAAAAGAGACAAAGAACGCCATTACATAATGGTAAAGGGATCAATTCAACAAGAAAAGCTAACTATAATGAATACATGTGTACCCAATACAGGAGTACCCAGATTCAAAAAGCAAGTTCTTAGAGATGTACGAAGAGACTTAGACTCACACACAATAATAGTGGGAGACTTTAACACCCCACTGTCAATATTAGACAGATCAACAAAACAGAAAATTAACAAGGATATCCAGGACTTGAACTCAGCTCTGCACCAAGCGGACTTAATAGACATCTACAGAACTCTCCACCCCAAATCAACAGAGTATACATTATTCTCAGCACCACATTGCACCTATTCTGAAGTTGACCACATAATTGGAAGTAAAACACTCCTCAGCAAATGTAAAAGAACACACAACAAATTGTCTCTCAGACCACAGTGCAATCAAATTAGAACTCAGGATTCAGAAACTCACTCAAAACTGCGTAACTATATGGAAACTGAACAACCTGCTCTTGAATGACTACTGGGTACATAACAAAATGAAGGCAGAAATAAAGATGTTCTTTGAAACCAATGAGAGCAAAGACACAACGTGCCAGAATCTCTGGGACACATTTAAAGCAGTGTGTAGAGGAAAATTTATAGCACTAAATGCCCACAAGAGAAAGCAGGAAAGTTCTAAAATCGACACCCTAACATCACAATTAAAAGAACTAGAGAAGCAAGAGCAAACAAATTCAAAATCTAGCAGAAGACAAGAAATAACTAAGATCAGGGCAGAACTGAAGGAGATAGAAACACGAAAAAAATAACTTCAAAAAAGTCAATGAATCCAGGAGCTGTTTTTTTGCAAAAATCAACATAATTGATAGATGGCTACCAAGACTAATAAAAAAGAAAAGAGAGAAGAATCAAATAGAGTCAATAAAAAATGATAAAAAGGATATCACCACCAATCTCACAGAATGCAAACTACCATCAGAGAATATTATAAACACCTCTACTCAAATACACTAGAAAATCTAGATGAAATTGACAACTTCCTGGACACATACACCCTCCCAATACTAAACCAGAAGGAGGCTGGATCTCTGAATAGACCAATAACATGTTCTGAAACTGAGGCAATAATTAACAGCTTACCAACCAAAAAAAAAAAAAAAAAATCTAGGACTAGACGGATTCACATCCAAATTCTACCAGAGGTACAAATTGGAGTTGGTACCATTCCTTCTGAAACTATTCCAATCAATAGAAAAAAGGGAATCCTCCCTAACTCATTTTATGAGGCCAGCATCATCCTGATACCAAAGCCTGACAGAGATACAACAACAACAAAAAGAGAATTTTAGGTCAATATCCCTGATGAACATCGATGTGAAAATCCTCAATAAAATACTGGCAAACCGAATCCAGCAGCACATCAAAAAGCGTATCCACCAAAATCAAGTTGGCTTCATCCCTGAGATGCAAGGCTGCTTCAACATATAGAAATCAATAAATGTAATCCATCACATAAACAGAACCAACAACGAAAACCGCAAGAGTATCTCAATAGACACAGAAAAGGCCTTCGACAAAAGTCAACAGTCTTTCATGCTAAAAACTCTCAATAAACTTGGTACTGATAGAACGGATCTCAAAATAATAAGAGCTATTTATGACAAACCCACAGTCAATAGCATACTGAATGGGCAAAAACTGGAAGCATTCCCTTTGAAAACCAGCACAAGACATGGAGGCCCTCTCTCACCACTCCTATTCAACATAGTGTTGGAAGTTCTGACCAGGGCAATCAGGCAGGGGAAAGAAATAAAGGGCATTCAATTAGGAAAAGAGAAAGTCAAATTATCTCTGTTTGCAGATGACATGATTGTATATTTAGAAAATTCCATCGTCTCAGACCAAAATCTCTTTAAGCTGATAAGCAACTTCAGCAAAGTCTCAGGATACAAAATCAATG
>NW_012108175.1:793992-822868 GCF_000951045.1 Mandrillus leucophaeus | reverse complement strand
GTAAATTAGTTCAACCATTGTGGAAGACAGTGTGGTGATTCCTCAAGGATCTAGAACTAGAAATACCATTTGACCCAGAGATCCCATTACTGGGTATATACCCAAAGGATTATAAATCATGCTACTATAAAGACACATGCACACATATGTTTATTGTGGCACTATTCACAATAGCAAAGACTTGGAACCAACCCAGATGCCCATCAGTGATAGATTGGATGAAGAAAATGTGACACATATACACCATGGAATACTATGCAGCCATATAAAAGGATGAGTTCATGTCCTTTGCAGGGACATGGATGAAGCTGGAAAGCATCATTCCCAGCAAAATATTACAAGGACAGAAAACCAAACACCGCATGTTCTCAATCATAAGTGGGAGTTGAACAATGAGAACACTTGGACACAGGGAAGGGATCATCACACACCAGGGCCTGTCACAGGGTGGGGGCCTGGGGGAGGGATAGCATTAGGAGAAATATCTAATGTAAATGACAAGTTGATGGGTGCAGCAAACCAACTTGGTATATGTATACTTATGTAACAAATCTGCATGTTGTACACATGTACCCTAGAACTTAAAGTATAATAACAAAAAAGAAAAATAAGTAGTATAGAATGGGTATGAGGCATAGGTTTTATGGGAGAGCATGGTAGGATGGTGATTCCATGGAGAATGTTGAATGCCAAGTTCGGGATCTTTTAAAGATTCAGAAGATGAATGCCTTTGTGCTTTATGATAATAGTCCAAAAGTAAAATGGGGGCTGAATCTGCTCCCAAGATTCTTTGCTTTGTGGATCTTTCTACAGATTATTTTGTTCTTTAGTCTTTCTCATTATTCACCAGTTTAACTATCTGTGCATCTACACCTTCATGCTCAGTACAGTCTTTTTCTTTTTCCTCTGTAGAAGAAACTCCAATTCTGGCCAGGTCTATCCATGTTGGTATAACGTTTCCAACATGTACAAACATCACAGTCTGGCAGGGGTAGGGAAGGCCTTCCACAAAATTGACAGCTAGTCTGCAAGAGGCCAGAACATGGAGAATGTGGAGTTCAGGCCAGAGCAGCCGTACTTCCTCCAGTCTTGGGGGAAAAAAGGAATAGACAAACAGCTACTGTCTTTCAGAAGCCAGAAAGACGCCATGACTGTGGAGCCTAAGGATCTCCAGACTGATCAGAGTCTCTGATCAAATGATTGCTGCCCTTTCAGGGACATCATTCACCTCACCATACAGTTCATGAAGTTTGGCTTCCACTCTCAAAATAATCTTAGAACATGACGAGGTGTCATTTTGGGAATTGAAGATAACTTCACGGCAGCACAACGCATCTGTGAAAAGAGTAGTTAACCAGGAGTCAACAGTCTCAGCTCTGGCGCTGATAATTTGTGAGACCCTTAGGCCAAACTCTCTTTAGGCTACAATCTCCCTATTTGCCAAATAAAGGGAGAAGGAATTAAGCTGGGTGATATTTGAGGTCCCTTTGAACTCTGATGTTGTCTGTGTCAATACTGTCTCATCCCTACCTCTCGATCATAAGGTGAACTTTGCTGTTCTAAGAGCAATGAGAAAGGAAAACACCAAACCAGCTCCTCCCTCACATGGACAGTGTGTATATTTCCACCTCTGATATGCATCTCCACCAGTTCAAATAAGCTGACATAATGTCCTTTGCATTATCCACGGTGAATGAGAACAGCAAAAAGAAATGACCCACAGGGGAGATGAATTGGGCCTGTTGGCCTCACTAATGAGTTGCTTTACTCAACCAAGCTAATCTGCTATATGCTAATAAAGCAGCTTAATGACCTTATCTAAGCTTCCCATGGGAAGGTGTCACGAAGAGGTTCCAAAATACTTATTTTCCTCTGTGAAAGAAACCATAGAAATAAGAAAACTAGTAATTCTTAAGGACTTACCATATCAGCCCTTGTGCTTATTATACACTTTCTCATCCATTATCTCATTCTGATATGAAAGGGTTCCAGGTATGGTATCTTGTCACCCCATTGACTCTCAAGGTTGAATCATTTTTATCTCTCATCATCCCCTTTATATCACTTTTCTTTGGTTGAAGAGGATGACTTACCCACATAGAGAAGGACTATTCTTTTGTGGATGAGGAAATTGACATTTCAAGAGCTGAAATAGTTTACCCAAGGCAGCACATTTACATGTGTCAGAGCTGAAATTGGTCAGAACAGGAACCTATGGTTTTGAACTCCATGTCCAGTCTTTTTCTGCTTCCCCTTATAAGTGCACTTAGATATCTTTCTCCTTGGGTACTAGAAACAGCAGGAGGGGGTAAATCTCAGGAATATTACATTAGCAACCCAGCGAACTTGTGAGCTATGATTTTCAGCGAATGCTTTAGACTGGGAGTACTGAAGTCAGGAAAATAGCTCAGAGAGCTGCAGAATAAATTTTATTTCCATTTAAAGCAAATAACGTTGTGAGACCAGTGAGACATCAGTACAGCCTGAGTTGGCTTTAGTCCACTCCTTCAGTCACCCTGCTTTCTGTGTTATTAAAATGTTCTTGTCTTCTCTGGCTCTTACCTGCTTCTTGGCAGAGAAAGAAAGCCTCAAAACTGAAAAGAGATGTCAGTCTTCTGGGGCCCCCAAGCCTGCACCAGACCTCAGCTTCATGAGATATCCACAACAAAGAGCCACGAAAGGAGTGGGAACATCACAGTAAGGTGGCATGAGCTAAATTGTTTGTTCTCACAATGAAATAAACTAATGGAAACAGGGCCCTCAACAATTTTCTCCTCTCATTCTGTCCAAATCATCTGACACAAGCCAGAACGCCTCCACTGACACTGTCACAACACCTACACAGCCTAATGCGTTTCACATGCATGGGCTTTCTACCTGGTGCTAAATCCTATACCAGATGTACTGACCAATCTTATTGTATTAACTTCTCCAAACAACCCTAGAGAATGGGGGCAATATTCGTTAATATTCATTGAGTACTTATTATGTTCCGGGATCTATTCTCTAGGCTTTGCATATATTAACTCATTTAATATTTACAACAATGAATCTTTTAGGAAAATTCATCAATTTTCAGGTGTACCTTTTAAAAAACATTTTAACTTGCCGGGCGCGGTGGCTCAAGCCTGTAATCCCAGCACTTTGGGAGGCCGAGGCGGGTGGATCACGAGGTCAGGAGATCGAGACCATCCTGGCTAACATGGTGAAACCCCGTCTCTACTAAAAATACAAAAAACTAGCCGGGCGTGGTGGCGGGCGCCTGTAGTCCCAGCTACTCGGAGGCTGAGGCGGGAGAATAGCGTGAACCCGGGAGGTGGAGCTTGCAGTGAGCCAAGATCGCGCCACTGCACTCCAGCCTGGGCGACAGAGCGAGACTCCGTCTCAAAAAAAAAAAAAATTTAACTTCATTGAAATCTGAGTGTATCTTGTTTTCTTTTAATATTCTGTAATTTTATTTTATAGACCTTAGTCTGTTCAGCTGCTATAACAAAGTACCATGAACTGAGTAGCTTATAAAAAACACAAATTTATTTCTCACTGTTCTAGAGGCTGAAAAGTCAAGAAAAAGCCACCAGCATATTAAGTGTCTGGTGAGGACCCACTTCTTGGTTTAAAAAAGGCATCTTCTGGCTGCATCCTCAGATGGTGGAAGGGACAAATGAGCTCCCTAAGGCCTATTTTATAAGGGCACTAATTCCATTCATGAAGATTTGAACCTTGTGACCTAATCTCCTTTAGGAAGTCTCCACCTCTTAATACCATCACTTTGGGGGTTAGGATATTAACAAGAATTTTGGTGGGACAAAAACATTCAGACCATAGCAAGCACTTATCACAAAGTATACATTTGTTAATGATTACATCTCCCACTAAACCATGAGCCCTGTGAGGACAAAAAATCTTTGGCCTTCTTTGACCTTCTTCTTCACTATTTTATCCCCAGAATTCAGTGCATATGCTAATATACAGTAAGTGCTCAGAAAATATTGAATTAATTAATCATACAGTGAATGAATTGACAACTCAAAATGGAAAGGGGATTGAAATAATTGTAACTATCCCATTGTTTCCAGGAAGAAATATTTGCAAAGTTGACCCACATTGATAAACCCTTCTATAGGAAATCTGATTCAATATCAGTTACATCTGTTGATGTGAAATTTTATCCACCCTTACAGCCAAGCCAATTATCATTCTTGCTGCAGCAAGTTGATTCCAGGAAAATAGAATTATCCCAATCCTGCATACCCCCACTTGCTTCCTAAAGCCTTCTTCCAGGTTGAGGGTCACCCTCTGTTCTTATCATGTATCAGTGCTCCCTGGTCCCTTCCCTGTTGCCTGAGCATCACCCTAATATTAAGAACATCAAAGTGAAAAATGGAAAGCCCTAAATTGAGAGAGGTATGAGAGAAAATCCTTTTCCCTCTGCCCATTTGCAGAGAGCCCTGTGTTTGAGCAGTATTCCTACCACCCACAAGGGTGGCAGATTAATTTGGCTGAGTCAAAAACAAGTTTAAGGAATTTCACTGAGATGCTAAAAGAAAACCACCTACAGAGATTGTGAATCATAGGGTAAGATGAGGCCCTGGAATCTGTAATGCACACAAGCTTCCAGGTGATTCTGATATGTAGCTAGGTTTGGGGACCACTCCACTGTACCACACTGAAACCTAGATTTCTCTCTCTCTCCCTCTCTCTGTTTCTCAATCTCTGTCTTAAACAGTAACAGGGTCTCACCATGTTGTCCAGGCTGGTCTCAAGCTCCTAGCCTTAAGCAATCCTCCTGCCTAGGCCTCACAAAGTGCTGGGATTACAGGCATGAGCCACTGAGCCTGACCTGAAAACTAGATTTTAAAAGTAAATGTGCAAAGACTTGTTCAACTGTCAAATTCTACACAAATTTGGGGTATGACAGATCAAGGGAGAAGGGTGTAAAAGGGCTTTGTAAACCACAAAGTACTGTGTAAGTGTGACAGAACTATTTTTTTTCTGAGGAGAGAGTGGGGAATGTGTGGTCCTAGACAGTGAGAGGTGTGGAATGGAGGGAGTGAATGATAGAGGGAGAGAGGTTTAGAAAAAGGGATGGAGGGAGAAAGAGAAGAGATGGAGAACCACGTTAGGGAAGAGTTGTACTGACATAAGCCATGATTATAGAAGAAATGGTGGGGGGCTCCAGTCTTGGAAGAAACTGAAGCTCAGAGAATGCACTAGTGTCTTGTCCAAACTTGCACGTAAATGGTGATTTTTTTTGACCATTGTGTGATAGGTACTTAGTAAATGGAAATTACGGTGCAGATGCTAGTTGTCATTCATATGTTCACCCTGTGCTAGTTCAAGTGGAGATAAATTATCCAAAATAATGTACTGCCAACACAGTCCCTAGCCAAGACTCTCCTTGGATTTTTCTTTAGGAGGCAATATTGGGTGCATTCTCTCCTTGTGCTTCATTGAAAGTTATTTAGGTCAGATTATTCATATGCAGCATCTGTCAGTCAGCCTGTCGGTAATATACAGGTCTACCTGTCTTTATTGACTTGTTGTAGCAGGACCTCTGGGGTTCCCACACATGAATTGAATGTTGTAGAAAAGATGACAAAAGAGACATATCCCAGAAAGCAGTGTAGTACAAGGGGGGGAAACTTTGGACTTCAAAGTCAAAGAGGTCTTGCTTTAAATTTTCAGCTGTGTCACATACTGGCTGGGTGACCTTAGACAAGTCCCTCCCCTTCTCTGAGATTCAGTTTCCTCAGCTGTAAAATATGAAAATAATACCTACCTAACAAAATCCTGAAAATCACTAATGAGACAACAGATATATGGCTTGGAGAAGGTGCCAGTGAAAATGACTCTCTTTTCTTCCCTACTCTTAAGGAATTCCAGTCTAATTGATGATGACAAGACACACACATCAAATAGATAAACCCTGTTAGGCAGACTAGAATCAAGTGGGGAACTGATTTCAAAAGCACTCTTGAATCTGTCCATGTCTGTTCACCTCAGTTCCCACTACCCTGGTCCAAACCACCATTATATTTCATCTGGGCAGTTGCAATAGCCTTCTCACTGAGCCTCCTGCTTCCACTTTTGCCCCCCTCCAATCAAACCATTCTTCCTAAAGTTGCCAGATTGATCTTTTAAATATGTAAGTCATATCATGTTATCACCTTCTTAAAATCCTCCAGTGGGTCCCTATTGGACTTGGCATAAAATCCAAACTTCAGATAGAGGGGAAAAACAAGGACTTTTACATCAGACTGCCTGAACTCTGATCCTAGCTCTACCATTTACTAGTTATGTGACCTTGGGCAGTTATTTAATTGTTCTGTGCCTGTAAAAGTGAGATAATTATAGTAGTTTATAAGGCTACAGTGAGGATTACAGGTGTGTATATGTGTGTATCCACTTGGTGTAATACATGATAAGTGCTACATTATCATGACGCTATAGCATCTGGACCCTGCCTTACTCTTCAACTCTGTGCTGCCCTAATTCCTCCCTGCTGGCCTTCCTTCAGTTCCTTGAATATGCCAAACTCTTTCCCATTCTTGGAAACTTGACACATACATTTCTTCTTGCTTTGGAAATTCTTTCCACATCCTCTTCTTCCTTCCAACCCATATCGCTCCTCCTGTTCTTTTCATGATTGGATTTTTATCCTGTCAGCTAAGCCATACTTGATTCCCTGATTAGACTCCACCTTGTTATTCTCTTTGACAGCAACTTATTTTCTCCATAACACATATCACAATCTATAGGTATTTTATTTAGTTATTTGTTTACTTGTTCGTTGTCTGCTTCCCCCATGAAAATATAAAGCCTATGTGGTCAGGTCTTTGTCTGTCTTGTTCAAGTAGGGTAAAATGCTATGAAGAAAAGTAAAGCAAGGTAAGAATGATACTGGCTAGTTAGATGCATGAGTGGAAACTGGAATATTCCAAGTGAGTCACGTAGCAGTACAGATGAGGGTACTCAGTATGCTTGGAGGCAGATAACAGTGTAATGAAAGTTAAAAGGATTGTGAGGAGTGGGATGCTCCAGGGGAGTCTAGCTGGGAACTTCTTCTATGGTCCTTCTGTTGTTATTGTTAGGTAGGAAGAGAAGGAGAAGCTGCAACCTCTACCAAGCTGAACTTCCAAAGCTCTGCCCAGCAGCAATGGACTCAAGCTGCCCTGCGATATCTCTTAGACCAGAGCAAAGTGGAGAGCCTGTTAGGCATTATAGGGCTCAGCACTTCCAGTGATGGGCTGTGTGACTTGGGTAAATCGTTGGTGCTCTCTGATCTCTGCCTTCCACATCTGTAACATGTGGGCTTTGGATTACCTTGTCTGTGAGGGTGCTTTTGGCCAGGACATCCCACAAGTCTATGAAATCTGAACAGGTACACTCCCTGGCCCCTTACATGGGATCTTCTGCTCCAGTTCTCTCTTCACTTATCCCTGGAATGAGGGCCTCATTCGTCTCCACCATCCTCTGCATAGAATCATACTCCCAGCTCTGGCTGGAAGGATGTGAATGGAGCAGGGGAGGAGGCCATTCCGTGAAGAGATAGCAAGAGTTTTCCATGAAATGAGCAAAGAAGTGGAAAATTAGCAGGCTATGGAAATGACCTTGCTAGCTACAGAACACCTCCCAGGTTCCTTTCAAGTTTTAGGGGGAAGGAAGAGGAATGGGAACCAAAACAAGAGACACAGAGCAGTTTTTATTTTGACGATGAACTCCTGCCATGGTGACTCCAGGGTTTGAAGGAAATTTTGGGTAACAGACTTTCTAAGGGGTCATCATGCTTTTGTGTGGTATCTGAAGAGCACCCTTTGCTCCACGAAGTTCCAGAGGCCAGCTCCTGGCACTAGGTTAGTGCTGATTTGAGATAAGAGTAACCCAGTATTTTCAGCTTTGCAAAGAGATTGTCCACCATTGCAAAGAGCTTGTCTTACCAGACTCTTGCTATGAGAATTCCTGAGAGATTGAAATAACAATTGCAAACCCCCATAGCTAAAAGTGGAAAAACTAAAGCTCAGGGAAAGGGACTGATTTTCCCAAGGTCTTACATAAAGTAATTGGCAGAGTTAGGACCTGGCTCTAGTCTTACCTTCCAATATTCTATGCTTCCTATGGGCTCTTCCTTTTGGTCTTCTTCAGTCACCAACTTGTCACTACTATCTGGGGCCTCAAGCCACAAGACTTTACAGGTTCTCGGAAGTAATACTATATCACTGAGATCTAGAATGTTCAGGCTAAAAAGGTGCCTAGAGACCATCCAGAAAGGGGTTCTCATGAAATCTTACACATGTCTTAGAGTGTGGGGGTAGCAGGGACAGGGTATAGTATCGACGACTCTCAATGAGTGGTTCATCAGAATCTTGTGCAGAAAGAGCAGAGTTGCATGCCATGTGAAACCAAGGGAATTTGAATTCTAGAGTCAGCACAAAAGCAAAAATTGAGACTGGTCAAAATTTCCCTTGAAAATTCTTTAAATCACCAGGACCTAGATAGGCATTTAGAAGCTAAAAAGTCAAGGTTTAACTTCTGTTTGTTTCTCTGTATATTTTTGTCATGTCCCCTCTTCTTTCTCTGGATCAGTGGAGATCAGTCTAAATTGGGGAAACAATGACATAGTAAATAAAGCACCTTTTGTCTTTTGCCAAGCAGCATACAACTAAATTTCTATAAATTAATATATTAAATATATAGTAAATATAAATATAATAAGTTAAATATATGTATCATCAACAGCACAGTAATAAGGGAAACTACTCCCTCTATTTCACCTCTACATTCATTGGCCCTGACCACAGCCTTCTCTAGGATTGGACCTCATTATTGTTCACATCCCTCTCCTCAACTGTCCTCTCACTTTTCTCATTACCTATCATAATGAACCATATAGGCAGCCTGTTATGCTTGTGCTTGGTCTTGGACCCAAGATCTCATTAAACGTGCATCTCATAACAGCCTTGTAGGGTATTTAGATCATGGCTTATTACCTCCATTTTACAAAGGAAGAAACTGAGGCCTAAATCACACACTGACAGTGGCAGAGCGGTCTTGGTTCCCATTTTAGTGTTCTTTCTACCACACTATTCTCTCTCTGGACATGAAAAATAATAATAATAGCTGCAATTTATAAAGCATTTATTTTTTGCCAAGCTCTGTGCTAAGCCATTTGTATTTATTAACTGAATTGAGAAAATGGTAGGTGATGTATGCAGAATGAATGGGAGAAAAGATTGGGGATCATCACAAGATAGAAGGCTGTTGACATTGGTTAGATGGAATAAAAACACATACTAGGAAACTTGGTGGGAATGGAAAGGAAAAGTGAGAGGCTTTTATTGGATTAGCTAGCAAACAGGATTTTGAGGTTACAGGACACATGAGTTTGAATGGAAGGAAAGACAAGTAAATGTGTGCTTTAAAGAAGGATGCTGTCTGCTGGGTGCAGTAGCTCACACCTGTAATCCCAGCACTCTGGGAGGCCGAGGCGGGTGGATTACGAGGTCAAGAGATCGAGACCATCCTGGCCAACATGGTGAAACCCCGTCTCTACTAAAAATACAAAAATTAGCCGGGTGTGTGGCAGGTGCCTGTAGTCCCAGCTACTTGGGAGGCTGTGACAGGAGAATCACTTGAACCCGGGAGGTGGAGGTTGCAGTGAGCTGAGATTGTGCCACTGCACTCCAGTCTGGTGACAGAGCGAGACTCCGTATTAAAAAAAAAAAAAAAAAAAAGGATGCTCTCCAGATTGCTATCCAGCATCTAGGACGGCTATTCAGCATAGCCAGATAGTTTCTGGAAGAATTCCATCTCAGCATATACACGTTTTAGTCACCATACACCTGTCTAATCCTCCTTAAAGATGGAATTTCTCTCAAACATAGGTCTTCATTCGTAGCTCAAAATTCGCCTCACTCCCCTCCATGTACTGTCCATAAATTCTGCGACACAGACCCTCAAAATGTTATCTGCTTTCACTTATGTAATGGGTGTATCTGAGAAAAGGGGGAGTTTAGCAGGATCGTCCTCAAGATTCTGGGTCTACATAATCTAAATGAGGAGGCTCCCTTCTGTGTCCAGTTCCATCCTATCCTTCAAACACAAATTTTTACCTAAATCTCAAGTTAAAAATGCTTAAAGCATGCCCTTCATTCAACCTGTTTGATTTCCTACTTTCTATAGACAGTCTCCCCATCCTCCCAACCCCAAGACTCCAAGCCTTAGGAATCACCTCACACTTCTCCCTCCCTTTGACTCCCCACATCAAATCAATCACAGGGCCCTGCCAATTCTCCCACTGCAGCAGGACTGACATCAATGTGGGTCTTTTTATCTGCACTGCTTAAGTTAAAGCCTCATTACCACTGATCTGGATTATTGTAATAATTGTTTTTCCAGACTCCTGTCTCTCACTACTCTGATGTATTCTGTACCAAACAGTTACCTACTTACTGGCTCCTTATGATTATCTGTGTAACAGACTAGTCAATGGAGACACAGAGGTAACAATGGTCTTACCTTCAAGAAACTCACCATCTACTTATGGAACACATGTGAAATAACAATGAAAAAATAACCCCCATTAAGTGTTAAGTTGGAAGCATAAACCAAAATTCTATAGAAATGTAGAAAAGGGAATAAATGCAATATTTTGTTGTGGTTTGGGGGCAAAAGGGCTTTATAGAAAGGCCTCACAGAGGAGATGACACTTGAACAAGCTATTAAAGGTTAAACAGTTGGCTTGGTGAAGAAGGGGAAGAAAGGTATTGTAGGGAGAGTCAAGTGTGTATGTGATGGTATGAGGTGTCGTACTGTAAAACAGTCTGAATGGCCAAAATACAAGAATATTTTCAGTAAGGCAGGACACAGAGTTCAGACAGACCTCTTTTGGAGAAAGTGGGGGTAGGGGTGGAACTACAGAGCGACCTCAGGCAGAATTCAAGCTCAGGGCACTGTCCAGGTGGTGGCTTGTTTCTTGGCAAAAGGATGACAGCCCAAGAAATGTGTCCAAGGGGTCTGCCAGCAGCAAGCTCCTGGCCCCATTTTACCAGTGAGCCTAGCCCATGGTGGCTTGCTCTTTTCCCCAGGGACAAAGTCAGGATTGGCCCTAGTCCTCTTTCTGCCAAAACACAGTCAGCTAGCCCCACCTATCTTTCCACCAGTTGCTCCAGAACCCCTCCCCATCCTAACCCAGGACCTGCCTGCACTTTTTTTCAAAAGCCTATCTGGCCCTCACACATTCCTCTCCTGACCTCATCAGCATTCTACAGACACAGATCCAGAGCACCCAGATATTTGCTTTTAATTCCTTGTTACAGTTGGTAACTAGTCAGACATGAACAGTGCAGGAGAGGACACCACCTCCACAAGGAATGTCAGGCAACTATAAGGTGATGGTCAGGCAGTTGTTACACTGTGTCTCTAAAATAATAACTGGTGGCAGCCAGTGCCAGGGAAAGGCAGTCTCCCAATAGAAAAACTCTTGAAACATGATCAGCAGCTTCCCAATAAGATCTCACGAGGTGGGCAAGTGGGCTCAAGCATGTGCATTAAGCGGAAAAATGGTGGTGTTCAACTGGTATATGACCTTCTATGAACATTCAGCTGGTAAGGGAAGAACACCTCAAGTGAGTATGCATGATTACTGGAGCAGTTAACTCTGGTAAACACTGTGCATGCTCTCCTCCCAAGTGCTAGTAGGCCACTGCACATACAGACAGCCCACCCCAAGGGAAGAATCTGGGGAGAAGGGCTGCAAGACTCCCAAAATATGCCAACTCCAAGTCAAAAGGTCAAGCAGTGCACTTGATCTCTCAAGTCACCCACTTGGCCCTCTCCCAAGGGTACTTCACTTCCTGTTCTAAATCATTTTAATAAACTTTCGCTCCTGCCCTAGAACTTGCCTCAGTTTCTCCTTCTGCTTTATGCCCCTCAGTCGAATTCTTTCATCTGATGAGGCAAGAATTGAGGTTGCTGCAGACTCATATGGATATGGATTCGTTGCCAATAACACCCTCATCCCAAAGTGCTCACTCTTGGCTTAAGCCTCTTAGCTTATAGCCTTGCTGACTCATACTCTGAGTGCTGCTTGAACTCACTCCTAAGTGAGATATTTCCACTCACTCCTTCAGAACAGGGATTTTCTGTGCTTTTGCCACTTGTGGATTCCCTATAGCACTCAGTGCAGGGCTGTGTGGATTGAAGGGATCCAGGGATGTTTGCTGAGTGATTGAGAATGTACTGAGCTCTAAACCTCAGTGCTTCAAGTCCTTCCCTGTGATCTTGGAATGTAATTTGTCACTACACATTTGGCCAGAAATTGTCCCCAAACTTGCCAGCCCATTTCTTGATCTCTCAGTGACCCCTCCCTTCAATCACAGCTCTCTTTAATATCACTCACCTAGAGCCTTAACTCACCTAGAGTCTTGCCATGGACTCTTTTTCTCTCCTCTGGACCTCCAACTCCAGTCTGTCTCCCCTGGGTTCCCCTAGCCCCTGCCCTTCTTTACAATGGCCCAAGCCTCACCCCCTCCCTTCTCTCAGCCTCCTCTCAGCCCAATTCAATACAGCCTTATTCTCTAGAGCCTTCTCTGCATCTCCTGTCCCTGTCCCTGTGCTGTTGGATTTACACCAGACTCTCTCCCCTCCCCTCTACAGCTCTCCCACAGCCCTTCCCCAGGACGGTCTTAGGGCCAGAGGCTCTCCCCAGCCCAACCCGGACCAACACATTCCACTCTGGTGCAGCAGGGTCCTAGGTGACTCATGCCCTTATTTAGCAGGCAAGGAGAAGCCTAGCTGGATGGCCAGAAGGCAGGCTACCGGGAAGTTCGAAACCCTTTAACAGAGCCAGCAGGCTGACCACATCATCTCTGGTCACTGAGCTGTTTCGTGACTGTCCAGGTTGCAGTCCAGGAGCAAGTTGTACAGTCCAGGAGCAAGTTGTGCAACCGAGCTCCAATCCTGTAGGCCCTCTTCTCTCTCTCCCTCTCTACTGATACCTAGGCCACACTCACTCCCTGGCCTTCCAGGCACCCCGACCCGTTGGGGCCACCAGTACTCTGGGCGATAGGTTGCCAAAGAGAGCTTTGCAGCTGCGGCATCCCCACCACAGCCCCAGCTGCAGGCACTGCAGGTTTCTTACCTGCTGGAATTGTAACCCTGTGGGGCACATCTCCCACATCCTTCGGGTGAAGGTGGTGCAGGACAAGTCCTGCACTAGCCAGCTGCGCCCCAAATCTGGTTAGCCAAGGCACGTGGACACCTGCAACAAGGATCTGAGCAAGGTTAAGTAGTTGGGGCGGCAGGAAAGGAATAGGTGGATGCTGCACTCTACAGTGCAACCAGGCTCCCGACAGGAGGATGCACGCAATGGTGTGGTGGGGGCTAGGGCTGAAAGAGGGAATACCTCAGGACCAACTCCACCCCTGATAACTTTGAAGCCCTGCCAAGATCCCACTTTCACACCCCAAACTTTTTCTTTCCCGCTATGCTGGGAGCGCACCCTGCAGAGTCAGATCCTGAAAGAGTAGGCTGCCAGGGACCTCTGTAGAGCTGGATTCTCCCTAGTCTGAGAGGTGCAGACTGGGCAGAAATGCCTGAGCCCCTCCCTAGACTGCAGGTGATGATTCCCTACCCTACCTAACACTTGGAGAGGGCGAAGATTTCCCTCTGCTCCATCCAGCTCCAAGAAGCTTTTCTCCACTAAGCCACAGTTTATTCATATGTCAAATGGGGATACCAAAATCCATGCACAGCGCTACTGTGAGGATTGCAGTCGGTAATGCATGTGTAAAAGCACAACACAGATCTTGGCATACAGTGCGCACTCACCTTTACTTCTTTCCTCTTGACTCTCCAACCTTTAAGTGATAGAATTCTGGCACATTTCTTGTGGGGTTGGATTCTGCACCACCTAAGCACAAATCATGCTAAACTAGCCACCTTAGCGTCAGGCTTAGTAGGAAAGTGGGAGTTGGCAGGAAAGGTCCAGAAAAAAATAAAAATAAAATAAAATAAAAACCAGAGAGGAGAAACCAAGGTGACTGAAGAAATTCAGGAAGAGAAAGAGGCCAAGAAAGTGGAAAGAGACACCAGCAGGGACATAGAATCTGAGAACAAAGTGGAACTTTGAACAGAGAAACCACATGAAAAAAATTAGACCCCAGAAAAAAATGAGTGAAGCCTCAGAGATCTAGAGAGGATACTGGAAAAAAGATTATGCCACAGAGACATAGGGGATAGGGAACTCCAAGAGACCAAGAAACCCCAGAAACCTAGGAAAGAGATAAGATTACAGAAAATGGATGAAGCACCAGTGATACAGGGAGGGGTCTCAAAGAAACAGGACTGCCGAAAAAGCGTGGAATCATGGGAGGAACAGAAGAGTTCCCAAGAGAAAAGAAAACTGCAGAAAAATATTAGAAAGGTAATGTGCCAGGGATTTAGGTAGGGGAACATGGAAAAGAGAAAAGCCCACAGGTCCCAGATGGCAGATAGGAGGCAGAACTAGCTTGCAGCTCCCACTCGGACAGACAGAGCAGCATGTGAAGGCTCATATCATGAACTTTTGCTCCAAGAACTACCACAGGAACATACCAGGAAAACTGAGAGAATCCACAGACCCTCTGAAGGAACTGGAGCCACTGTAGGCTCCTTGAGATGCCAAAAAATTGAGTCTGCTTGCTTTCTCAGCAAGGATGCTGATGGTCACTTGGTGCTGTTGGGGGTGGGTGGGCACAATGGGAGTGAGACTGGCCTTTAGAACTGCGGGCTCCTTGGGAGCAAGGTGAAGCCTGTGACTATCTGCCTTCTCCTATTTCCCTGGTTACCGGTATGACGCAGCAGAGGCAGGCATAATTCCCCTGGGACTATAATTCCATTTTCCTGGGAACCACACCCCCATTCCCCACAACAATCGCAATAAGCCCTGCCTAAGGACAGTATGAGCTCAGGCGGTCCTATCCCTGGATCTACCTGGTGGTGTTTCTCTACTGGCTTTGGTTGACGAAGACAAATGACATAATCTCTTGGGAGCTCTGTGACCCTGCCCACCACCTGAGAAACCTGAATACTAAACCAGGCGACCCCAAGGCAAGTTTCTCCCTATACCACTGCAGCTGATACATTCTTGAAAGCACTACCTCCTGGTTGGATGCCAGCAAACAACCCTCCTAGATTAAAGCAGGAAGAAATAGGAACTCTGAACAGAACAATAACAGGCAATAGGAAAAGGATTCCCTATTTAATAAAAGGTACTGGGAGAACTGGCTAGCCATATGCAGAAAATTGAAGCTGGATCCCTTCCTTACACCTTATACAAAAATTAACTCAAGATGGATTAAAGACTTAAATGTAAAATCCAAAACTATAAAAACCTTAGAAGAAAATCTAGGCAATACCATTCAGGATATAGGCATGGGGAATGATTTCATGATGAAAACACCAAAAGCAAAAATTAACAAATGGTATCTAATTAAACTAAAGAGCTTCTGCACAACAAAGAGGCTATCATCACAGTGAACAGACCACTTACAGAATGGGAGAAAATTTTCGCAATCTATCCATATGACTGAGGTCTAATATCCAGAGTCTGCAAGGAACTTATACAAATTTACAAGAAAATTAAAAGCAACCCCATTAAAAAGTGGGTAAAGAACATGAACAGACACTTCTTAAAAGAAGACATTTATGCAGCCAACAAACATATGAAAAAAAGCTCAATGTAACTGATCATTAGAAAAATGCAAATCAAAACCACAATGAGATACCATCTCACACCAGTCAGAATGGTGATTATTAAAAAGACAAAAAACATTAGATGCTGGCAAGCCTGTGGAGAAATAGGAACACTTTTACCCTGTTGGTGGGAATGTAAATTAGTTCAACCATTGTGGAAGACAGTGTGGTGATTCCCCAAAGACTTAGAAGTAGAAATACCATTTGAGCCAGCAATCCCATCACTGGGTATGTACCAAAAGGAATATAAATTATTTTATTATAATCTAATAATTACAATAATAATTATAATACATACATGCATGTGTATGTTCATTGCAGCACTATTCACAACAGCAAAGACATAGAATTAACCTAAACGCCCATCAATGATATCCTGGATAAAGAAGATCTGGTACATACACACTATGGAATACTATGCAGCCATAAAAAGGAAGGAGATCATGTCCTTTGCAGGGACATGGATGGAACTGGAAGCCATTATCCTTAGCAAACTAACACCAGAAACAGAAAACCAAATACTGCGTGTTCTCACTTATAAGTGGGAGCTGAATGATGAGAACACTTGGACACAAGTGGGGAACGACATACACTGGGGCATTTCAGAGGGTGGGGGGTGGCAGGAGGGAGAGCATCAGAAAGAATAGCTAGTGGATGCTGGGTTTAATAACTAGGTGGTGGGATGATCTGTACAGCAAACCACTGTAGCACACGTTTACCTATGTAACAAACCTGTACATCCTGCACATGTACCTCTGAACTTAAAATAAAAGTTGAAAATTAAAAGAAAAAAATGAAATCCTTTTTTGCCCCTAGGTCACAAATATATTTTCCTAATTTTTTATTAACTTTACAAATTTTTACTAACTTTACAGATTTCGTCTTTAGTATTTAGCTATTTAATCTATTTTGAATCCATCCTTGTATGTAGTGTTAGCTAGGGATTCAGTTTTATTTTTCTTAATATAGTGAGCCAGTTTTTCCAGCATTATCTACTAAATAGTCAATTCTGTCCCCATTAATTTTTGGTGGAACCTTTATTGTATATTAGATTTTCATTTATACCGAATTTTTTTCTTACTTGTCTGCTTCCTTCAAATGAGAAGATCTACTTGACAGCAGGGACTGTCTGCCTTGTATGCTCAGGACATAGCACAGTGCCTAATGCACAGTGAGTGCTCCATAAATATCTCCTGATTGAAATAATAAATAAATGCAGCAACCATAATATTTATTCTGAGCCTATTAATTGACCACAACTTGGGATAAAATATTTTTGACTTTAAAATGAACATTTATGTTTCATGTATTTTGCAAAGCCCATAAAAAAATGACCCCATTCTCTCCCTTCAGCTAGCTTGTGATCTGAGGAAGAGCTCACAATGAAGAAAATAAAATAATTCATCATTTTATTTTCTGAACACCTCCCATGTGCAAAGCCTTGTGCGAGGTATTTTACATGCATTATCTCATTTAATTAAAACAGAGTTGTAAAAATTAGAATGTGTCCAAGGGCATTTATATCTGTAATAAGTTGAGTTTTGAAATGAATATGATATGAATTTTGTTGTGATGAACATTGGTTTTCAAAATTTTTAGCAGTTGATTAATTTTTATATTTTAACAAACCCTTAACCAATAGATAAAACAACCAAAAGAGATACATGGATTCTTCAAGTCATTTAAATTTTTGCTGCTTGGTCAGTTGTGAGACAGCCACCCTGCCCTGCCGCCAGAAGCCTCAGCTTCTGAGCAGCACAGTGTGCAAATCACTGCAGTGGGCAAGAAAGAACTGTAGGTTCCAATGCTTCATAAAACTAAAGTATTAAGACAGGCCACCTTCACTACTTTTCTCCATTGTCTTGATTCCTTGCTGCATTCCAGTACAGGGTCCTTTCTTCAAACCCTGGATTTCAGTGACTTCTGTCCATCTCTAATATGTTTCTCATTTACTTTGTTACTTTGGTAAAATATGAATAACATAAAATTTGCCCTTTAAATCATTTTAAGTGTACATTTTAAGTGTACAGTTCAGTGGCATTAAGTACATTCACATTGTTGTACAAACATCACCACCATCCACCTCCAGAACTTATCGTCATCCAAAACTGAAAACCCACATGAAACATAAATGTTCATTTTAAAGTCAAAAATTTATTAAATTATGAGTTATTAAACAATAGCTCTCCATTGTCTCCTGATCCCAACCTCTGGCAACCCCTGTTCTACTTTCTGTCTCTATGAATTTGACAACCATAGGTATCTCGTATAAGTGGAATTATACAATATTTGCCCTTTTCTGACTGGCTTATTTCACTGAGCATGTCTTGAGGCTCATCCATGTTGTAGCATTTGTCAGAATTTCCTTTGTTTTTAAGATTAAATGATATTCAATTGAAAGTATATACCCCATTTTGTTTGTTCATCTATTGATGGACAATTGGGTGCTTCCACTTTTTGGTTATTGTGATTAATGCTGCTATGAACATTGGTATACAAATATCAGTTTGAGTTGCTGCTTTCAATTCCTTTAGGAATTATACCCAGAAGTGGAATTGCTGGATCATACAGTAATTCTGTTTAGTTTTTTGAGGAACCGCCGTACTGTTTTCCACGGCAGCTGCAGAATTTTAAATCCTCACAAGCAATGCATGAGTTCCAATTTCTCCTCATAATTGACAACACTTGTTGTTTTCTGATTTTCTTATAGTAGCCATCCTAATAAGTGTGAAGCGGTATCTCATTGTGGTTTTGATTTGTATTTCCTAATGATTAGTGGTGTTGAGCATCTTTTCATGTGTTCATTGAACACTTGTATATCACCATTGGAGAAATTTCTATTCAAGTTACTTGCCCATTTTTAATTGAGTTGTGTGTTGAATTACAAGAGTTCTTTATATATTCTAAATACTTGACCCTTATCAGATTTATTATTTGCAAATATTATCTTCCACTCTTAGGTTGTCTTTTTGCTTTCTTGATAGTATCCTTTGAGGCACAAAGATTTTTAACTTTAATTGAATTCAACTTATCTTTTTTTCCTTTTAAATCTTGTGCTTTTTGTGTCATATCTAAGAATCTATTGCCAAACCCAAGTTCATTAAGATTTACCCATGTATTTTCTTTTAAGAGTTTCATAGTTTTAGCTCTTACATTTAGTTCTTTGATCCATTTTCAGTTAATTTTTGTATGTGGTTGAGGTAGGGGCCCAAATTTATTCTTTTGCATGCAGCTATGTGGTTGCCTTGGCACCATTTGTTTAGAAGACTATGCTTGCCCATTAACATGTTTTGACAGTCTTATCAAAAATCAATACTGAAGATATAAGGGTTTATTTCTGGATTCTCCGTTGTAGTCCACTGATATATATGCCTATCCATATACCAGAACCACATTTTTTGATTACTGTATCTTCGTAGTAAGTTTTGAAATCAGGAAGTGTGAGTCCTCCAATTTTGCTGTTCTTTTTAAAGATTGTTTTCGTTATTTGCAATTCCTTGAGATTTCATATAAATTTTCAGATGGACTTTCCTATTGCTGCAAAAAAAATCATTGAGATCTTGACCGTGATTATATTGATACTAGAGATCACTGTGTAGTATTGACATCTTGATACTATTAAGTCTTCCAATCCATGAGCTTAAAATGTCTTTCCATTTATGTGTGTCTTTAATTTCTTTAGGCTATGTTTTGTAGTTTTTAGTGTATAAGTGTTTTTTTTGTTTTGTTTTGTTTTGTTTTTTGAGACAGAGTCTTACTCTGTCACCCAGGCTGGGGTACAGTAGCAAGATCTTGGCTCACCGAAACAGCAACCTCCACCTCCTGGGTTCAAGCAATTCTCCTAGCTCAGCCTCCCGAGTCGCTGGAATTACAGGTACACACCACCATGCCCGGCTAATTTTGTTGTTGTTGTATTTTTAGAAGAGACGGGATTTCTCCATGTTGGCCTGGTCTCAAACTCCAGACCTCGAGTGATCCACCTGCCTTGGCCTCCCAAAGTACTGGGATTACAGGCATGAGTCACCATGCCCAGCCAGTGTATAACTCTTTAGCCTCTTTGGTTAAGTTTAATCCTAATCATTTTCACTATTTTGAAATTTTTACAGTTCTTACACTTTTGCTGTATGCAATGGAATCATTTGTCATTTTTCACAGTGTACACAAGTTTTTAAAATATATTTTTGACAATTCTGTTGTGTTCCTCTTCTGGTAAGGGAGCTCTCAATGTTACTCTTGGCTCTAGTTTCAGTTCTGACACTAATATCCTGTGTGGTCTCAACCAGGTCCCCTTCTACTCACTAGGCATAAGTTTCCCCATGTACCATTAGGAGGTGAAGAGTGGCTTAGAACAGTGATTTTTTTTTTAAATGTGTTTTGCTGTTCCCAAGATGTGTTTCCAAGAATATGAAGGCCAGAGTGGGATGATCAAACAGGGGTTCTGCTTTTATCTGTTTAATATATTGTGCATATAATTTTGCTCAAAGAAATAATTTTTTCCTTCAAAAGTAGGAGAAACAGCTGAAATTTAAGAGTCCTTCTAAGTCTGCAGTTCTGTATTCTTAAGCCAGTAAGTGTGAAGAGGAGATGTGTGATGAAGAGGGTATAAATTGGATAAAGGGCAAATACTTTTGGGGAGGAAAGAAAGGGGCAAAGCAAGTGAAGAAAAATCAAGTGAATACACTTGCTTCTCACCCCCTCCCTGAACACTCAAGGGTTTTCAGGCCCTTAAGAACCATTCTATGGGCTCAGGAAGCATGACCTTAGCCTTCAGAAATGCCCACAACAACATTCTCTTCTGGAAAGCCCCACCCCTGTAGTACCCCCTCTCACCATGACTACTACTGCTGTTTTGCTGAAGACATAGATCACTGTAAGGCAAGCTACCACTAAACTTGTATTTCACTGGCTTTATGACTTGAACTGGGTGTCTCTCATCTTAGGTATCATCTTGCCTAAGGTATACCTCAGAAGCTAACCACAGTCCTAAGCAGGCCCTGGATTGACCTTCAGTACAGGAAACAAGAAGCAAAGCAAGAAAACAGAAAGGAGCAGTACTATTCTGAGGTTTTTCTTAACTTAAATATATGATTTAAAGAATACATACAGAAAAAGAACATGAACCACACAAGTAGCATATAATAAATAACTATGAAGTAAAACACTTGTATAACCACTACCAGGTCAAGAAATAGAACAATACAAACACCTCAACATTACCTCATGTGCTCCTCCTTATTTCTGTCTCCATCTTTCCCCACTAGAGGTAACTACTATCCTAGTTTTTACAGTAATCATTTCTTTGCTATTCTTTATAATTTTACACCATAAATAGGCAATGTGTTTCCTTATACTTCTCTACCTTTGGCCTATAGTAGTTAAAAGCCCAAGCTCTGAAAAAGATGGCTTGAAAGTCTATTTTTGCTACCTATTAGCCATGTGACCTTGGGAAAGTTACTTCTCTTAGTATGTTAGATTTCATACCTAATAGGCTAATAATTGTATATTGTACAATTCTAATGAGACTCTGATGAATGGATCCAAATAAATTAGAAAAGTACTTGGTATATAGCTTGTGCTCGTTAATACTCAGCTATTATTGTTATTCCAACAATGTGGAAAGGAAAATATGTTCTGCTCAGAGGAGGGTGCTAGGACATGGAAGTCATCAAAGGGGTGGCAGGAAAGCTACCAGGTTCCTGCCTAAAGGCCTCATTCTTCTGCAGAAAAATTAAGCTGACTATAAAACACTTTCAAAGTGGCAGTAGTGCCATAAGAAATTATCATACTAAGAGTTACAGTAGCACCAGCAACCAGGAGTGTCAGTGTCCCAAGCAGCTCTAAGATTATAAATACTAGTGGAAACTCCATTGCTAGTGAAATCACAGTGGCCATTGAGAACACAAGCAGCAGCAACAGCAACAATGCCAGCATAGAAGCAAGCACCAATGCAGACATGAGCATCAGTGAAGAGGTGGGCACCTGCAGAATTGAGACTGGCAGCAAAACTGCAAGTGCGGCCAATACTATGATGTTCAATGAAGACATCAGTGTCAATCATAGCTGAGTGCCAATGAAGGCTTCAACACCTTCAGGAGCTTGAGCCTGAGCACACTTGAGAGTCTGAGTTCCAGTGGGTGTCTGACTTCCAGTAGGAGTGAGAGTGGCAAACAGCAGTCCACCATTTTGGCCCTCAACCAGTCATACTATATCTCCAGGTGAGTATCATGCTTGTCACTACCTCCTGCATCCTGGCTTCCTTGCTTACAGGTCTGTCCAAAGGAGCCCAAGAAATGAAAGCCCAGTTAAGTAGAAAAACATCATAGGAAAGGCAGCTCTGGAGGGTTTCAAGAAGAAGGGGATTAAGCATTTTCATAGATAATATGCAGAGAAATTTACTGAAATCCTCAGAGAAGTTAGAGCAGAAAGAATCCTCCTTCTTTGCCTGCCCCTAAGCACCCTAGCAGCTTCCCACATGAGGAAGATACTGGAGATATTTCGCTTTGTTTTGACTCATACTAGGACCATCTAACCTAGGTAGAAGGAAAGGCCAACTTGGGAAGAAAGATAATTGTTTTTAGGACCCCTTTCCATCTCAGCACCAGCTGCCAGCCAGTGTTCATGAATAGGAATGTGGAAACCATGCCTCTCCCCACTCCATATTTCAGGACTCTTTCACTGCCCATGAGTAGGACTCTACCTCTTTCTCCTTTTTATTCTCATCTATTACAGTACCCCTACCTACCTAATTTCAGATCCATGCCTACATGGGTTCTTTTTCTGATAATCTTGACTTACTGAGCCCTGAGCTGGGCACCGGTGGTTCCAACCCTTTCCATGCTTTGGGAACCTTAAAATCAGGGGTGCAAGCTGAGTGCAGTGGCTCACACCTGTAATCCCTGCTACTCAGGAGGCTGAGGCAGGTGGATCATTTAACCCCAGGAGTTTCAGGTTGTAGTGAGCTATGATCACGTCGCTGCACTCCAGTCTGAGGGACAAAACAAGACCCTTTCTCTAAAGAAAAAAAAGAAAGTTACAAGTACTAGAGACAGATTGCCAAGGTTTGCATCCTGGTTACATCACTAAACACAATGTGAGATTTGGGGCAAGTTAAGGGGGTTAATAATATTATCTAGCTTATGATGTTTAATGAATTTTTAAAAATCAGGGCCCCAAGAGTCTAAAGAAGAGAAATCCCAGCAAGAAAAAGACCCCATTTTGGGAGGGGAAGAATAAACTATTTGTATGAGATAGTACCAGGGAGGGCTTTAACATGACATTTGAACTCGGTGGCAAAGGATTAGGCATTTACTATGTGGGAGCAGATAGGCATACCAGGCTGATTAACTACCATAAGCAATGGCCAAGAGGCATGAACCAAGCACGTCATGTTCAAAGAAAAGTGAGCAGCTGGAATACAGGATACAAAGGGGGAAAGGGCAGGAGATAAATCAGGAAAAGCAGGATAGGGATCAGCAAAGGAGCTTGGGCTTTATCCTGTAAACAAAGAGGAGCCATTGAGGGATTTTAAGCTGGAGAGAGGCATGACCAGAATTGAGGTTTACAAAGAGGATGGAAATGCATCTGAAACAATCAACAAAGTGGTCCCTAGGTGAGGTTGTCTGCAGTGTTTATCTCACTAGTTCATGACATATGGATTTTTCATTTCCCATCTCACCTCTCCCAGGGACCAACTCTGGGAGGCCAGTTAGCCAGACAATGGGGCCCTGATGGGAACTCTCCATGGGCTCAGTCCACCTTCATCATGGATGATGAGACTTAACTATATCATTATAGCCAAGCCTAAGTAGGATAATTCTGGTCCCCAGGATGGTGGAATTGGGAAGGGATGGGGGAGGTTGGAATGGTTCCTTCTATAGGATGCCTTTGCAATAAGGCAAAGTTGCCTATGGGAGCCCTTTGATGGTCCAGTAGGTCAAATTTTCTGTCTCTGTTGTGTCTAGGATACAGATATCACTCCATTTTAGCCAGGGAAGATACAGAGGGAAACCCAACACCTAAGACAGGAGAAGAAGCACAATTCCAGGCACCCATCAGTATGGAAGAGGGAAGTTAACAAGCAGAAAGCCACCTTTTAGCCCAAGCCCCCAAGGCCCATCCCAGGGTCCATGGGAAGTAGGTAGCAGACTCCTTTCTGCAGACTCAGACTGATCTGCCATGGTCATAAATCCTAGGTCCACCAAGAGCCTGAAACTTAAGAAGCAGGTGCGTCTGAGTGAGATGTGGTTTGCCTCCTGCCTAGATGAAGTGACAGTGAAGGAGATCTGTGCAGACACCTCCTTCATGATCAGTTGGCACACAATCAACAGTGTGGTCATCTTCTGGTAAGGCAGTCATGAGAATTACCTTCTCTTCTGTATTATTCATTCCTTCTTACCTTATCTCTTCTTTTAAAATTCTTGTGAAATTATTTTTTACCAAATTGTGAAATGTAGACAGTCATCCCTCACTGTCTGCAGGGTGTGAACACTTATTGAACATTCTGTCCTGCCATACCTGGATTTTAGGAATTACAGGCACCAGAAAAGACACAGAGATAAAAGGAAAAAATAAAAAATAAAAAAAAATTGCACTGACAGCTGGTTTTGAAGGTCTACACAGACTTCCTTCGTGTACCCACACCTAATTTATTGAGTGGCCACCAAGGCTGTTTACTTAGTGGATGTTTAATAAATACTTTTAGGAAATTAAAAACTGAAACAGCCATACACTGAGACCCAGGAATGCAGTCTTACATGTGAATACTCAGACCTACTCTATACGCTGCTGCTTAACAAACCCATGTGAGCCCAACCACCTCAGTGCCTTCTCACGTGCACTTGCATAGTACATATATCCATACTTATATTTACCCATACATACTTGTAGATGCACACATCTCTGTTTCTACATGCCCATACATGTCCATTTATATTTTTCTCATACATTATTCTCACAATAAAGCATATTCCTACATAAACCATGCTGCTACACTGACCCACACACACGCTTCTCCATCAATGCCCACACACATTCACCCACATGTACATGCAATCACATGTACATATTCTTCTGCTTATATACACACCATATCCAACACATACTAACTCACAACTCATATTTTACACACACTCACATTTCGTGCATAGGTACATTTCCACACACAGGCTTACACACATACACCTGTATTTATAGGCACGGCCACACTCCTAGACATACCCATGTTCATGTACTTACATACACCTCTGATCACATTCCCTACACCTACACATACCTATGATCATCTACACACTCACACCTGAGTTTTTTCTATTTATTGCACACACATACACATTTCCATGCACAAGCACATTCACATAATTAGTTCTACATACAGACGCATGCCCAAGGTTTTCTTTTTGTTTTCTTGCTCCTTAAGAAGAAATTATCTCAAAGAGGAAAGTCATTCATCACTCCTCTCCGTGCTCTTTCTTAGATAACCATTCCAGTTTTGTGTGTGTATATTGTCATTATTCCCCCCCCCCAAAAAAAAAACAAGAATTGCTGGTTTCCTGCTCTGTGCTGGTAAGTTGTTTCCTCTGTTTCCTCCTTTCCCTCTCCCCATCTCAGTCTCTACCTCAAGTTTACCTCACAGTGGGATTGGCCAGGCTAGTTTCCCTCAGGTGCAGTACTTCGAGTGGTGCATTACTTCTCTGATCTAGGCACTCTCACAGGACCCTTTACTACAAAGCCAGAAAGGTCTTTGCAATCTCTCACTCTGCTCCAGTTAGCCCTTGATATACTACGCAAGAGAAGATAAATAAATGCTGACTCTTTAGGGGTTTTATTAATTGAAAAGATGAAAAGATAATTCCACAGCCTCCTAAAGAGTTTAGCAGCCCTCGCTCTCAGTAGGTTTATCCTTAAGTTTGACTCAAATCCTCATACCGTAACCAAAGTCCATTTCTTTTCTAACAGCGTCTAAAGAGAGAAACTAGCCACCTCCCTCCTTTATATAAACACAATAGACTAAAACACTGTTAATCTTTAGGCCTGGTCTTCACTGAGTTAAACATTGGAAACAATAGTTTTTCAGTATTTGTGAGAAATTTGTGATGATTTATGGGATCAGATGAAAAGAAAGACCTTTTAGCCAGAGAACAGCCTTGATCCCACATCTTAGCTTCCTTTAGTTCTCAATTCCAACATTCATCCCTTCTGTTTGATGATAGAGATTTTGAAACCTTCACTCTGAAATATGAGAAATGTATCCCCCTTCAACATATTTGCCTGAAGGATTTGTGTTTTCCAAGGGGAGTCCACAGAGGTCAAGGCATAAGCCAAGGACTGATGTTCAGGTGTGAGGTGGGTAGGATTAGGGAGGCAACAGATATTTCTTGTCCCCAACAAAGCCCTCCCCTTAACTAGCCCTAAGTGACCCTTGGTCAGCATTGCTGGCTAAGTCCCTGCTTTCTGCATTCCTACCCACCACTCCCCACTCCATCATTTACCTACTTCTCCAGAGAGTAATATCCAAGAGCAGAAGCAGAATCATTGTCCAAAGAACATGACTCAGGATTCTACTGATGGAAGTCAATTAACTTACCTCAGTGAGTCCCACTGACTCTCTACCTGTGAGTGTCCCTGAAAGAGCAGGTTAGTGGGCAGGGGATTAGAGGTCTTGGGGATGCCTTCAGGGAATGCATGCCTGGCTAACAACTCCACATCCTTCCCAAGTCCCCTGGGTGGTCCTACATGCACACTCTCAGGCCCATGGGGCCCTACAGGGCCCCATCTCTCATCTCCATAAAGGTGACATTAGTGTGTTTTCTAAACTGGTAACATCTGTTTCTTGCCTTGAACCAGGTCTCATCAGAAGAAAACCTTACCCTGGAGATCATTTGCTGATGTAAGTAATTTATCAGCTTGTGATTTCTACACCTAACAAATTCTCCCGGCCTTCTGTCCTTCCTTGGTCCTTCCCATTGGCCTCTGTACACGAGGAAGGCTAGTGTCTGGTCTGTGGCATCTCAATTCGTGCTACCATCCAGCTCCGGAGAGATCATGTCAGTGACGCTCGCTGACCTGGCACTTCATTTGCTCTCTCTCACGAATTTATGTCTTAATCCTACCATGCCCAGTGTGTTATCTTTACCCAGACTGTTCTAATAACTGTGACCAACATTGGGGCTTCAGAGAAGATCACTGGGAGAGCAGTACATCAGCGGGGACTTTCTGTAAGTAGACACTGGTTTCAGTAAATTAGGCCCAATGTTCAGCAAGTGCCTCTGATGCACTAGGCACTATGCCAGAGGCTGGGGAGGATGATGGATAGAGAAATCATGGGTCAGTTCTGACCCTAGCATGTGCTCCTTAGGACCTCTCTGGAGAGGGCAAGAGGTAAATAAATCAAGTCCACACAGAATAAGCTTTGACTCAGGAGCAGGAAGAGGGAGGGCAGGTTAGGGAGAGCTTCCCTGGGGAGGTGACATTTGAGCAGAACCTTGAAGGACAGGGAGAATCTCTTCAGGAGAAAGGGAGGGAAGGCCATTCTGACTGGAGAGAGATACTTATGTAGGGAGACAGAGTCGAAGAAGTATGAGAAGTAAAAGTGAAGAACAGCAAGTAGATTTGAAATGTCACTACATACTCCAGAGTTGTGAGGGACATGATCAGAGAGTTTTGTGACTCAACCAAGACAGGCATCTGAATACGAGGTTGAAGATTGGACTTGATCTGCCAGACAATAAAAAGTCACTGGTTTTTGAGCAGGAGAGTGACACGATTGGAGTTGCACCTTGGGAAAGGCCTGTAATATATGGAAGCGGCATCCAAAGACAGTAAGAAGCAGCTAGATTAATTCCAAACCTTGTCTCTGAGACAGCAATTTCCTCCATCTCATGACCTCAAAGTAGTTTATAGACCCTAGTAGGAAGCCCTGGTGTGTATATGTTTGAAGGGTATGTTAGTTTGCATGTGCACACTTCTGTATGGATATGTGTGAATCCTTGCTAATATATATGTAAGTATGTGTATATAAGAATGCACTTGCATGGCCTATATGCTGGTGTATCAGTGTGGAGGCATGTATAAATAGAATGCCTAGGTGTGTATGTGTACAAGTAATTGCTTGTTTGTGTGTATGTGAATATGTGTACCCACATGGAAGTACATGGGAGGGTCCATGTAGGAAGATATATGTATGTAGTTCTATGAATATGTCTAAAAAATACCTGTCTGCATGTACATGTTGCTGTCTGCATTTGTGTGCATCTACTGACATGTATGTGAGTATGTATCTTGACACACAATTAAGCTTTAATTGCAGAGTATCCCCTTTTGGATTGCAAAGGATGGATTTTTAGTCCCAGACTGGTCTTTTCATACCCTCCACCACCCTCCTGGCCCACTTATATACACTACAAGCTGCTGAGGGAATGTACATCTTCCTTAATATTTGCTTTCACAAAACAGAATAGGAAAGGTAAAACATTCTCGGGTCCCCTTGAGGTCTGAGAGAGTTTGCTCTGGGACCTCCAAGCCCATTGAGGGAACTAAGGCTTTCTGTAAATCAGGTTGGCAGAAAAAAACAGAACACAGCTGCGTACAGCTAGTCAGTGGAGAAAGCCTGCTGATTTCTGAATGTGTTAACCATGTGCAAGTGGGAGACAGGCTGGGAAACCCTGGTAGAAGTAGGGAAAGCCCAATATGGAGTTGATCCCTGATCAGAATGCTTCAGTAAGCATTTGACATGTTTTCCTTTGGACAATGGCAGCTGGCTTCCACTCACCAGTGACCCTAATGGCCAGTAGACAGGCCCTAGGCCCTTACCCCTTGCCCTCTCTTTCTTTAGATTTGTCCTTCTCCTTAACATTGTCACATCCTTGACTATCAGCACTGCCCCAGATCCCTTCCTCTCAGCACTAACACAACACCCCTATAGTAGACAGAATGATCGCCTCCCTAATATATCTTTATCCTAATCTCCAGAGCCCAAGAAAATGTTACCTTCCATGGCAAAAGATAATTTGTAGATGTGATAAGGTTAAGAATCTTCTTTTTTTTTTTTAATACTTTAAGTTCTAGGGTACATGTGCATAACGTGCAGGTTTGTTACATATGTATACTTGTGCCATGTTGGTGTGCTGCACCCATCAACTCGTCAGCA
>NW_012108175.1:757287-790052 GCF_000951045.1 Mandrillus leucophaeus | reverse complement strand
GTGTGGGGTGTCAGTCTGTCCCTAGTGGGGGATGTCTCCCAGTTAGGCTACTCAGGGGTCAGGGACCCACTTGAGCAGGCAGTCTGTCCCTTCTCAGATCTCAACCTCCGTGTTGAGAGATCCACTGCTCTCTTCAAAGCTGTCAGATAGAGTCGTTTGCATCTGCAGAGGTTTCTGCTGCTTTTTTGTTGTTGTTGTTGTTGTTGTTATTGTTTAGCTGTGCTCTGTCCCCAGAGGTGGAGTCTACAGAGACAGGCAGGACTCCTTGAGCTGCTGTTAGCTCCACCCAGTTCGAGCTTTGCAGCCGCTTTGTTTATCTACTTAAGCCTCAGCAATGGCGGGCACCCCTCCCCCAGCCTTGCTGCTGCCTTGTGGTTAGATGACAGACTGCTGTGTTAGCAATGAGGAAGGCTCCGTGGGCATGGGACCCTCCCGGCCAGGTGTGGGATATAATCTCCTGGTGTGCCCGTTTGCTTAAAGCGCAGTATTGGGTTGGGAGTTACCCAATTTTCCAGGTGTTGTGTGTCTCTGTTCCCCTGGCTTGGAAAAGGGATTGCCTTCCCCCTTGAGCTTCCCAGGTGAGGTGATGCCTCACCCTGCTTCAGCTCTCGCTAGTCGGGCTGCAACAGCTGACCCACACTGATTGTCTGGCACTTCCCAGTGAGATGAACCCAGTACCTCAGTTGATAATGCAGAAATCACCTGTCTTCTGTGTCGATACCCTGGATTATCTGGGTGGGCCCACTGTAATAACAAGGGTCCTTATAAGAAGGAGGTGAGAGAGTCAAAGTTAGAAAAAAAGTAATGGAAGATGTAAGCAGAGAGAAGAAGATAGAGAAGGAGGAAGGGAGCAGAGAGATTGGAAGATGCTACACTTCTGCCTCTAAAGATGAAGGAAGGGGTCAGCAGTTAAGGAATGTAGACATTCGATAGAAGCTGGAAAAGGCAAGGAAAATGATTTTCCCCTAGAACCACAAGAAGGAATGGAGCTCTGCCGAACCATTTTAGACTTCTGTTTTCGAGAGCTGTAAAAGAATGCCTTTGCATTGTTTCAAGCCACTATGTTGGTGGTGATATTTTAGAGAAGCATTAGGAAACTAATACAACTTTCTTCAATATTGCCTGGGCTCTCCCTATTCAGAGTTTTCCCAAACCCTTCCCCCAGTTTGCATTGTCCAGGCCTCCTCCCTCCCCATATTATTCTTGACTCTTCCCTTCAGCATTGCCCTGTGCCTACCCCAGCACCCCCTCTATTAGTCCTACCCTACCCTGCCTTTGTTTCCTTGGTGGTTCCTGGCATCAACTCTGATTCTCTTTGGTGACCATGGCTTGGTGTCCTCCATGAAGACCCCCACAGTCTACAGAGCCTCATGGAGGAGGATGTAGGGAAAACATGGCTGCTTTCTTCAGGAAACACCATGGCCTCTCCTGGTTGTGAAAGGCGAGGAGAAGGCAGTCTTGCCAGGCCCCACCCTGATGTGCTTGCACCTGCCTGCTCTTCATATCATTACCTTGCCCTTGACTTTCCTTAGGGCCAATACTGTGATTTTTTGCCGTGGGTGAATTCATCAAAAGAGGCCCTGTCTTACTCACTCATTAGTAAGGTTTCTGAGTTCTACGAGGGCTTGAACTAGGTTCCATTTTGGCCTGAGGATCTCAGCAGCTTGGGATCTATGTTCAGTGGGCCCCTAGCTGCAAGGATCACTGGTTTAAACATGGGAGAGGAGATCAGGAAGGGGAGGCCACAGGAGTTACAGAGGACTCTGGAAATACAGAGAGATCTGCAATTTACTCAGTGGGCATCTGATAGATTAAGAAGACAAATTCAAGACAAAGAGAACTGGATTTACATCTTAGCAGCAGGGATTGAAAAGAGACATCCAAAGGACTTATTGAATAGTATTGTCACTTAAAAGCAGTGTGTCCTAAGCCCAGGTTTCTGTTCACTCTTATTTTGTAGGGAAAAGGGGGTTGTTCAGTGCCTGAGTGAATTGGGAAGTGTTGGTTTAAGAAAGTGAAATGTGGGGCTCCGTTCCAAGATGGCCAAATAGGAACAGCTCCAGTCTGCAGCTCCCAGTGTGATCGATGCAGAAGAGGGGTGATTTCTGCATTTCCAACTGAGGTACCTGGTTCATCTCATTGGGACTGGTCGGAAAGTGGGTGCAGCCCACGGAGGGTGAGCCAAAGCAGGGAGGGGCATCGTCTCACCCGAAAAGCACAAGGGGTTGGGGGATTTCCCTTTCCTAGCCAAGGGAAGCCATGACCGAACGTACCCGGAAAATCAGGACACTGTCACCTAAACACTGCTCTTTTCCAACAGCCTTAGCAAGTGGCGCACCAGGAGATTATATTCAGTGCCTGGCTCAGCAGGTCCCACGCCCACGGAGCCTTGCTCACGGCTAGTCCGAGATGGAACTGCGAGGCGGCAAGCCTGGCTGGGGGAGGGGCATCCACCATTGCCGAGGCCTGAGTAGGTAAACAAAGCAGCTGGGAAGCTCGAACTGGGTGGAGTGCACTGCAGCTCAAGGAGGCCCTCCTGCCTCCGTAGATTCCACCTCCTGGGGCAGAGCATAGCTGAACAAAAGGCACCAGAAACTTCTGCAGACTTAAATGTCCCTGTCTGACAGCTCTGAAGAGAGCAGTGGTTCTCCAAGGACAGTGTTTGAGCTCTGAGAATAGACAGACCACCTCCTCAAGTGGGTCCCTGACCCCCATGTAGCCTAACTTGGAGACAACTCCCAGTAGGGACCGACTGACACTGTCATACAGCTGAGTGCCCCTCTGAGTCAAAGCTTCCAGAGGAAGGATCAGGCAGCAATAATTACTGTACTGCAATATTTGCTGTTCTGCAGCCTCTACTGGTGATACCCAGGCAAACAGGCTCTGGAGTGGACCTCCAGAAACTCCAACAAACCTGCAGCTGAGGGACCTGACTGTTAGAAGGAAAACTAACAAGCAGAAAGGAATAGCATCAACATCAACAAAAAGGACATCCACACCAACACCCCATCTGTAGGTCACCATCATCAAAGACTAAAGGTAGATAAAACCACAAACATGGGGAGAAACCAGAGCAGAAAAGCTGAAAATTCTAAAAACCAGAGCACAACTTCTCCTCCAAAGGATCGCAGCTCCTCGCCAGCAATGGAACAAAGCAAGACAGAGAATGACTTTGACAAGCTGACAGAAGTAGGCTTCAGAAAGTCGGTAATAATAAACTTCTCCACACTAAAGGAGAATATTGGAACACATCGCAAGGAAGTTAAAACCTTGAAAAAAGGTTAGACGAATGGGTAACTAGAATAAACAGTGTAGAGAAGACCTTAAATGACCTGATGGAGCTGAAAACCACGGCACGAGAACTATGTGACACATGTACAAGCTTCAGTACCCGATTAGATCAAGTGGAAGAAAGGGTTCAGTGACTGAAGATCAAATTAATGAAATGAAGTGAAAAGAGAAGTTTAGAGAAAAAATAGTAAAAAGAAACGAACAAAGCCTCCAAGAAATATGGGACTATGTGAAAAGACCAAATCTATGTTTGATTGGTGTACCTGAAAGTGACAGGGAGAATGGAACCAAGCTCGAAAACACTTTTCAGGATATTATCCCAGAGAAGTTCCCCAACCTAGCAAGGCAGGCCAACATTCAAATTCAGGAAATACAGAGAACACCACAAAGATACTCCTTGAGAAGAGCAACCCCAAGACACATATTTGTCAGATTCACCAAGGTTGAAATGAAGGAAAAAAAATGCTAAGGGCAGCCAGAGAGAAAGGTCTGGTTACCCACAAAGGGAAGCCCATCAGACTAACAGCGGATCTATCTGCAGAAACCCTGCAGGCCAGAAGAGAGTGGGGGCCAATATTCAACATTCTTAAAGAAAAGAATTTTCAACCCAGAATTTCATATCGAGCCAAAGTAACCTTCATAAGTGAAGAAGAAATAAAATCCTTTACAGATAGGCAAATGCTGAGAGATTTTGTCACCACCAGGCCTGCCTTACAGGAACTACTGAAGGATGCACTAAACATGGAAAGGAACAACCGGTACCAGTCACTGCAAAAACATGCCAAATTGTAAAGACCATCAATGCTAGGAAGACACTGCATCAACTAACAGGCAAAATAACCAGCTAACATCATAATGACAGGATCAAATTCACACATAGCAATATTAACCTTAAATGTAAATGGGCTACATACCCCAATTAAAAGACACAGACTGGCAAATTGGATAAAGAGTCAAGACCCATCAGTGGGCTGTATTCAGGAGACCCATCTCACGTGCTAAGACACACATAGGCTCAATATAAAGGGATGGAGGAAGATCTACCAAGCAAATGGAAAGAAAAAAAAAAAAAAAAAAAAAGCAAGAGTTGCAATCCCAGTCTCAAATAAAACAGACTTTAAACCAACAAAGATGAAAAGAGACAAAGAAGGCCATTACATAATGGTAAATGGATCCATTCAACAAGAAGAGCTAACTATCCTAAATATATATGCACCCAATACAGGAGCACCCAGATTCATAAAGCAAGTCCTGAGAGACCTAAAAAGAGACCTAGACTCCCCACACAATGAAAATGGGAGATTTTAAAACCCCATTGTCAATATTAGACAGATCAATGAGACAGAAGGTTAACAAGGATATCCAGGACTTGAACTCAACTCTGCACCAAGCAGATCGAATAGACATCTAGAGAACTCTCCACCCGAAATCAACAGAATATACATTCTTCTCAGCACCCCATTGCACTTATTCCAAAATTGACCACATCGTGGGAAGTAAAGCACTCCTCAGCAAATGTAAAAGAACAGAAATTACAACAAACTGTCTCTCAGACCACAGTATAATGAAATTAGAACTCAGGATTAAGAAACTCACTCAAAACTGCACAATTACATGGAAACTGAAAAGCCTGCTCCTGAATGACTACTGGGTAAATGATGAAATGAAGGCAGAAATAGATATTCTTTGAAACCAATGAGAACAAAGACACAATGTACCAGAATCTCTGGGACACATTTAAAGCAGTGTGTAGAAGCATTTCCTTTGAAAGCTGACACAAGACAGGGATGCTCTCTCTCACCACCTCTCTTCAACATAGTGTTAGAAGTTCTGGCCAGGGCAATCAGGCAAGAGAAAGAAACAAAGGGTATTCAACTAGGAAAAGAGGAAGTCAAATTGTCTCTGTTTGCAGATGATATGATTGTATATTTAGAAAACCCCATCATCTCATCCCAAAATCTCCTTAAGCTGACAAGCAACTCAGCAAAGTCTCAGGATACAAAATCAATGTGCAAAAATCACAAGCATTCTTATACACCAATAACACACAAATAGAGAGTCAAATCATGAAGGAACTCCCATTCACAATTGCTAAAAAGAGAATAAAGTACCTAGGAATCCAACTTACAAGGGATGTGAAGGACCTCTTCAAGGAGAATTACAAGCCACTGCACAACAAAATAAAAGAGGACACAAATGGAAGACCATTCCATGCTCATTGATAGGAAGATTCAATATCGTGAAAATGGCCATACTGCCCAAGGCAATTTATAGATTCAATGCCATCCCCATCAAGCTACCAATAACTTTCTTCACAGAATGGGAAAAATCTACTTTAAAGTTCATATGGAACCAAAAAAGAGCCTTCATTGACAAGATAATCCTAAGCAAAAAGAACAAAGATGGAAGCATCACACTACCTGACTTCAAACTATACTAGAAGGCTACCATAACCAAAACAGCATGGTACTGGTACCAAAACAGAGATACAGACCAATGGAACAGAACAGAGTCCTCAGAAATAACACCACACAGCTACAATCATCTGATCTTTGACAAACCTGACAAAAACAAGCAATAGGGAAAGGATTTCCTATTTAATAAATGGTGCTTGGAAAACTGGCTAGCCATATGTAGAAAGCTGAAACTGGATCCCTTCGTTACACCTTATACAAAAATTAACTCAAGATGGATTAACGACTTAAATGTTTGACCTAATACCATAAAAACCCTAGAAGAAAAGTTAGGCAATACCATTCAGGACATAGGCATAGGCAAGGACTTCATGACTAAAACGCCAAAAGCAATGGCAACAAAAGCCAAAATTGACATATGGGATCTAATTAAACTAAAGAGCTTCTGCATGGCAAAAGAAACCACCATCACAGTGAACAGGCAACCTAGAGAATGGGAGAAAAATTTTGCAATCCACCCATCTGACAAAGGGCTAATATCCAGAATCTACAAAGAACATAAACAAATTTACAAGAAAAATCAAACAATGCCATCAAAAGTGGGCAAAGGATATGAACAGACACTTTTCAAAAGAAGACATTTATGCAGCCAACAGACTCATGAAAAAATGCTCGTCATCACTGGTCATCAGAGAAATGCAAATCAAAACCACAATGAGATACCACCTCATGCCAGTTAGAATGGCGATCATTAAAAAGTCAGGAAACACCAGGTGCTGAAAAGAATGTGGAGAAATTGGAACACTTTTACATTGTTGATGGGAGTGTAAACTAGTTCAACCATTGTGGAAGACACTGTGGTGATTCCTTAAGGATCTAGAACTAGAAGTACCATATGACCCAGCCATCCCATTACTGGGTATATACCCAAAGGATTATAAATCATGCTACTAGAAAGACACATGCACATATATGTTTATTGCAGCACTATTCACAATAGCAAAGACTTGGAACCAATCCATATGTCCATCAATGATAGACAGGATTAAGAAAATGTGGCATAGATATGCTATGGAATACTATGCAGCCATAAAAATGGATGAGGTCATGTCCTTTGCAGCGACATGGATGAAGCTGGAAATCATCATTCTCAACAAACTATCACAAGGACAGAAAACCAAACCGCATGTTCTCACTCATAGGTGGGAATTGAACAATGAGAACACTTGGACACAGGGTGGGGAACATCACACACTGGGGCCTGTCATAGGGTGAGGGGATGGGAGAGGGATAACATTAGGAGAAATACCTAATGTAAATGACGAGTTAATGGGTGCAGCAAACCAACACAACACATGTATACGTATGTAACAAACTTGCACATTGTGCACATGTGCTCTAGAACTTAAAGTATAATTTAAAAAGAAAAAGAAAGTGAAATGTGTTTCTTTACCATAGGATTTCTCTAAGCTATGAATGTATTAGTATGTGTAACAAAGGGACCAGTCTAGAAAGCAGTATTTCCCAATTTGTTTAATTCTGAGAATCTTGAGAGCTACTGCTATTGCCACCTCATGCAACAAAAATAATCAGAACAAAGTTTGGGGAATAATCATTTAAATTGCTGAAAAAAACAGTGATGTGAAGAGAAATTAGACTTTTCTCTCCTCCTCCAGAAGGCAAAATTATAAAATTTACCAAAAAATCCAATAAATCCCTTGAATCAGCTACATGCTGGACAGCTACATGCTATACAACTGGGTAGCTATATTTTTCAGTGTCCATGGAAGGAAAATTGGGGTGGAGCAAGAGAACAACAAAACAAACTCTCGTTCAGTTCCTGATTGAAAATACTCCTGAAATATTTGGAGAATATACCCTCATGCTGTTACTGTAAACACAGGCTGTAAGTGCCAGCTGCGCTGAAGACATGCCATTTAGGAGGGTAGCCCTCAAGTCCTCAGGGGCCAGGGAACTTTGTTTTCAATGTGTAGTGTGCTAGAAAAAGCACTAGACTAGAAGCCAGGAGGGCAGAACCGAGTTCCAGTCCCATCTGTGTCACTGGGACTAGATCTTGGGAAAGATCCTTTCCTTCTCTAAGTCTTTGCTTCTCACATGTGGGCCACTGGGAAAATCACAATTACTGCCTAAAATGGGAATGAATTGTGACTGGATATGTGGAGGGAATGCCTGACCTAGAGAGCATGTTCTAGTCCCATCGCTACTAGTTTTCCTTCTTCACTCCCAAAAGATGTGATGAGAAGCACTGTGACCCAGGTAAACAGAGGTGCAGATTTGCAAAGGGCCCTGATCCTACAGTCAGAGAGGCATAAATAGAAGTTTTATTTGTTTCCACTGGGAACCATAGGTAGTAGCTGAAAGAGTAGCAGGAGTAGAGTGTCAGCAGCTGGTGGTCAACCCCAATGCCTCACGAATGGCCCACAGTTGGGGAAGTTGGTCCTCAGAGTAGAGAAGGTTAGGGAGCTCATATTCTCACGCATATGTATGCCCACATAGGCACACACTAAGGCAGCACAGATATTACAGGATGGGGTATATATGTATGTCCTGAGCCACTAAGTCCTATGCCTATTTGACCCATGGCTAATAGTAGGATTTGTAAATTTGCCTTCTCAGCTTACCACCTCCTTTCTTAATGGTCTCATTCTTACAATGTGATGCCCACTCTTGATACTTTTCCCCAACAGATAGTCATTACTCTCTACTTTCTCTCCTGATATATTATTCAGAACATGCCCTGGGTTTTAACCCCAGCTCTGAAATGTCCTAGGTATGTTACCTTGGGCAAGGCGCATCATCTCAGTGAGTCTCAGTGTCCTTGTCTGAGAAATGGGGAGAATGAGAACTTTGCTGAAGTGTGGGTGAGGCTTTTTAATTGGATGAGTGTAAAGTACCTACTGCAATGCTGGCTGCTAGCAGGGGCTTAGTAAAATGGCAGTTCTCTCTCTCTCCTCTCTCTCTCTCTCTCTCTCTCTCTCTCTCTCTATTGAGACAGAGTTTTGCTCTGTTGCCCAGGCTGGAGTGTAGTGGCATGACTTTGGCTCACTGCAACCTCTGCCTACTAGGTTCAAGCAATTCTCCTGCCTCAGCCTCCTGAGTAGCTGGGATTACAGGCTCACACCACCATGCCCAGCTAATTTTTTGTACTTTTGGTAGAGATGGGATTTCACTATGTTGGCCAGACTGGTCTTGAACTCCTGACCTCAAGTGATCCACCCACCTCAGACTTCCAAAGTGTTGGGATTACAGATGTGGGCCACCGCACCCAGCCATGACAGTTCTCTCTTCTTCCCTGCTTTCACTCTACATTTCCATAAAAGGTTGCTCTGAGTGAAGAAGAAAAGGGGTCCTCAGCATGTGGGACTTTGAACCTTCATCCCCTGTTCCATTTCTATCTTCTTTACATCTTTGACCTTCTTGGAATACTGAATAAAGGTTTGGGCTTGTTTAAAAAGAGACATCCATAACTCTGGAACAAAGCAAACCCTGGAAGGAATTAAAACCTATACCTCATCGACTTACTGTTCCATAAAACTTCAAAGCCAGAAGGTTCCTTACAATTCCTAGTTTACCTCCGTAAGTTACAGATGGGCCTCAAGAAAAGCAGATTTATGCCTGAAGTTGCACAGCAAATTGATGGCAAAATAGATTTCAGAGCCCAGGAAATGCTGTCTCATAAGCCCCCAGTACGTGCTCCATTGCCTTCTGGGAGTTCATGACCCTGTTCTTCATGGTATCCAGAACTCGTCCCCACTTCCTCCCTCCCCCACCCCCCCACTCCCACCCCACAGACATGGGCCATATCCTATGCCAAAACTTATGAGCTTTGCTTAGCTCTGAGAGGTAGATCTAGACCACAAAGAAGAGGGCATGGTAGGAATGGACACGCAGGATCCCAGCAGAGGCAGAGATGGTGGTGCTTGGAGGCTTACTTAGCAATCTGAGCAGGACCTGACACTTGAGTAGCCCATGATTACCCACTATACCTCTGAGCCCAGTACCCCTAATCCTGGCAAAATCCCATGGTCTACTCCTCTGTCTCTGATGCCACCCTCACCTGCACTCCAGACACCTTCTATGTGGTTGCTCCTATGGCTGCCACTGTAGCACCCCAAGTTCCTAGGCAAGGGCTTGGAGCCCCACTGTCTTCAGAAGGTGGCCCATGTTAGGTCTCTGGGGACATACGCAGAGGTGGGAACATTACCCACCAGCATCTCCACTGCCTCAGCCCCCTTTTTGCCTTCCATGTTAACCCTCTGGAGCATGCCTTTTCCTAGTGGTCTAAGCCATCTTGCTTCATCCCTCTGACTGTGCTAACCCTGCTCTTCAAGTTGAGCAAGTCTACCTCATTTCCGATCCCTTCAACACTACCAAGCATGCCATCCATTTTAAAGGAGTCAGTGATCACCACTGCCCCCAGTACCTACCCACATATGAAGCTATAACTATGTCCTGAGGAAATTGAAGAGGGCAGCAATGGTGACAGGGAGAAGCCTACAGCATTCTGCAGGATGCTGAGCACCCAAGCATCCACTAAATAGAAGCAGAGGGGAAGCAAAATAATGACCTTCAAGGGCTTCTGTAATCAAGTCACCTGACTCTAGTTGACAGCCACCCTTCAAAACCAAGAAGGACTCCCCAGAAAGCAGCAGAAAAATCAACCTGGAGATGGCTAAAAAGTGAATCAAAACAGGATGTTTGAAATAGGGTGTCAGAACAAGGAAGGGTCTAACCACATTCACATCACATACTATCTGATCCCCAAGAAAGGGAAGGTTAGAACTAATCCTCAGACTCCCTGAAGAACTACTCACGCCTAGATGGCATGATGTTCTAAGGGCAGCATAGACCTCTGGAGCCTATGGATACCACTTATACAACACAGTCACAAGCTTCTGAGCTAAAAGTGGCATCTCAAGCCACCCTCAACAGTATTTATCATGCTGGTGTCCACAAAAATTGGGAAAAAGTGCTTTCAGCAGTTGGACCTTCTCTTATTTAAGTAAATACCTGCTCCCATCACTGTTTTGGAGAGTCATGTGATACTTGATCCAGTCCAGTACAAGTGAAACCCTAATATATCAGATGACCAAAACCTTCAGTGAAGCTCAAAGTTCTTATCAAGGAAATTGTAATCTGATAGAAAGAAGGAAGGAGGGCTATGGAAGGAGGGATTGAGGTGGTACAGAGAACAAGTCAGAAGTAGCAATGACTTTGGTGTATGGTTCAGTTGGGATGCCACCTCAGTTGGGATCTTCATCCCAGAGCTAGACCTCCCTTGAGGTACTCCAGAATCTACTGAGATCCCACTGCTTCCTCCTTATAGCTTCTGGTTTTAGAACCAGACAGCACCAGCAAAATGGCCTCCTCCATAACTGGAAGTTTCTTGCAGAAGGGATGTTGATCTCTCCAGGGGTACTTGAACTTGGGGCATAAGGTAGGAAAAAGATTCTTAATTTCTGTTTTACTTATAGAGGGAGAGGTCAGAAAGGCATTTGCAGAATCCAGAGTGTTGGGGGATTTGAGCAAGTAAAGGAGGTGACAGAGGTGATGCAAAAGAGGTCCTCACAGTGTGAGAAATAATAGCATAAGAAAGTACACAGAGCTTCTTGAATCTCTTTCACCTAAAATCCTCCCATAAGGGATGCCCTGGGTCTAACCAAGTGTGAGAGCCCAAAGAAGGGGTATTGGGGTATCTAGCTCTTTCCTGAGAGCATGGAGGCCAAGTTTTTGGGATATGGGATATGAAGTAAGAAGCCAGCAGTGGCAAGAAAAGCCAGAAAGAAGAGAGGGCTAAATAAATTGGGGAGAAGGCCTGAGAGATATACATTGTTCTTACAGCCATCAAAACAGTGGATGGGTAGAGAGATGAGGCTAGAATTCCAGTCACTATATTTAATGGATCTATCAAACATAAAGAATCCTGGTCCTCTGTGGGCCCAACAAAAAGCAAACTAACCACTGTTAGCCCTTCCTCCTGTTTCTCCCAGTCAGTGAAAGCACCATACATTCCACTGTATATATTCCTGAAGAACAGTCAAGGATCACTGGCAGCATAGGCTTAAATCCTAAGGCCTTCTGCACCTTCCTCCCTGAATTGGTCAACCCCAAAGTGAGTACTCACCCAGGCCCAAAAGACTCTCCACCCCTGTTCTGTAGGTTATCGCAACTGAGTTAATAATTTAAAAGGACCCATCTGGGCTCTAGGTGGCTCTGCATTTGCTGTCAATGTGCTCTTACCATTTATCTTTTCTGGGACGGACATGTACTGAAAATGCCTGGGAACTACTAGCAAAATGCCAACCCTGTGATGGGAAGACTGGCAAAAGAGTACAAAGAGACAGTACAAACACAGGCTCAAGTTGCAATACCAGGGCCTCTCCCACTGGACCCAACATCTTCCCCCATACCCATGTCCATACTCAAAGTAAACTCTAGCCCTCTCTCCCAGAAACTCCCTCACTTCTGTACTTTTACAGTTTCCTCTTCCCACTGCATTTGGCCCTTCTCCATGGTTCCTAGAAATCCCTCAGCCTTCACCAGTACCCCATGAGAAGGCCAGTGTTAGCTGGAAAGCAGAGTATTAGCAATATCCTTAACCTTCTGTGTGCTCCTGGGAGTTACTTCCCCTTCTCTGAATTTAAATTTACTTACTTGGAGCCTGAGATTAATAATCTCCATTTTGCATGCTACATATGAGTAGTGAGAGTTGAGTTCAAGCCAACAAATATTTATTAAAACCTGTCTACGATATGTCAGGTATCAGGGATGTAGAAATGAAACAAATATTTTCCCTGCCCTCAGGAAGCTTACAACCTAGTTGGATAATTAAGTGAAAGAGAGTCAAAAAGGCAGGACACTGTGGAGGTTGGGTGGTGAGGTTTCTGAAAGCTTTAGAAGTTTCTAGACAGTGGTGAGATACAGAAAGTAGTAGAAACTACCACTAGGAAGATTTTTGAATCCACTTCCTGCCCCCCAGGCAACTTCAAGGCAGGTTTCCTTGGCTCTAAGCCCTCCCACGGCTGGGTACTTGGGAGGGGTGCAAGTAAACACAAGTAAGCATTTGAGATCCACTATTTAGGTGTCCAAGATTCAGCCTGTCCTTTGAGGATCTGGAAGTTCAGATTGTCCATACCTTGGTCATATCTCACTGACCAGTGAGGCATGATTTATAGAGAAAAAGCAGTGAGGTGGCAGGGAGATACCACCAAACTGAGGAGCTGTACACCTAGGTACTAGACCTAGCTCTGGCTCTAAAGTGGGCTTCAGGAGTCCCCATCTGTGTCATCAGCAGGAAGTGCAGGGTGAACTAGGTTTCATAGTTTTTAAACTGTGCTCTCAGCATCCTGAAGTTCCTCAGGGACACCTTAGGCAGAGCAAGGGATCATAAGGAATTAATCAGGGAGCTTCTTGGATTGTAGTCTTTATTCTTAATAATTCTACTTGAATTGCTTTCATAGGCATCTATGTGTGTTATCATTGGAAGAAAAGCTGAGTCTACACAAGTTGAAAATCACCATGCTATGAATGACTTCTGATTATGCTTGTTTTTGACTTTGCTGGGCTGTGGGTCTAACTCTCTGTGAAAATTTAAGCAAATTCTATAACCATTCCAGGTCTTGGTGGCTATCATTTCTTCCTCACTGAGAGGAGAACTTGGCTCACACCTGTGGCCCCCAACCTCTCCACCACTAGGACCATCTCATCATGTTTCCTGCACCGGGACTCATATTTGGGAAATTTTTGTCTGCTGAATAGGTTGAATTTTTTTAACAATCCAGTTTCCCACTTTTTCATGATTCAAAGACACATAAAGACCAGTCAAAGCCTTTGATCACCATGAGACAAGCTGTGCTTCTGAGCCCCCAAAAAATTGATATTTGAGTGAAGCTTGCGATGCAGCTTTATTGTGGGCAAATGTACAATTTCTGCTATTCCTCTTACAATATCAGAAATCATTCCCCACCCTCCACTGCTCTCTTAGAGGGTCTAGGTTGGAATCCACCAAGGAGGAAGATTTGGTTTCTACGACCCCTTTCCAGCTTTGCTATGCCTGGGGGTGTTAATAGAATAAGGGACAGGAGTCTGAAGGGAAGGGTTTATTGCCACCTGCATGGAGACAAATGATAACAAAGACTATACAGGTTTAGGCAGGGTCTGTCTCCAGCTTGTTTGGTAGGGAACAGCCAAGCCAATGTGGCTCCTCTGTTGTTTCCTATATGCTGCTTCTGCCTTCCCACTGACTCATTCTGCCCAAATCTTCAATTGCAGTGCTGAAGATCATCAAAGGACGTCATGAGTTTCAGCTTCAGGAGGATGAAGACAAAGAAGCAGATGCCCAGAAGGACACTGAAGTGGAGGCCCCACCCACCCAGACAGAGGCACAAGTCAAGCCAGCCCAGGAGATCAAGAAGCAGGCTCAGCCAGCAGAGATGCAGACTGAAGTTGCCCAGGAGATGGCAAATGCATAAGCTGAGCCTATGGAAACATAGGATGAACCAGTTGATGCAAAAGCCATGCTGGCCCACATGCAGTTCAAGCTAGCCAAGCTAACCACAAAGCTAAGACAAAGGCCAATGCAAAAGCCAACATGGCCCTGGCACTAACTGAACCAGTTGAGGTACAGGCTAAGTTACCTAAGATAAAATTCAAGCTGACTCTGATGCTCTCTGTGACTGAGGTATAGGTGAACTCACCCAAGACAAAGGTCAAACTAGCCCCTGCACTTGTTGAACCAGCTGAGTCACAGGCCAAGCCAGTCAAGGTGCAGGCTGAACCCACTGAGTTATGGTTCAAACTATGGGAGGTGCAGGCTGAGGAACATACTGAAGCAGCCAAGGGGCAGGCCAAAGTAGCTGAGAAACAAGCCCAGCTAGCTGATGAGCAGCCTAAGTCACAGGCCAAAGCAACTGAGCAGCAGGCCCAGGGGCAGCCTGAGGCACAGGTGGAAGCTGCCAAAGGAGCAAACAGAATCTGCTGGAAAACAGGTCAAACCAGCCCAGGAACCAGTTAAGGAACAGGTAGTGGCACAGGGCAAATTAGCCAAGAAGCAATCCAAAAATGCCAATAAACAGGCTGAGGCATAAGCCAAGTTATCCAGGGTGTAAGTATGGTCTGTACCATCCCAGGTGCAAACTGAGGCACTGGCCAAGGCATCCAAGGAACAGGCTGACACACAGGTCAAACCAGCTGAAGTATAGACTCAACAAGCCAAAAAGCAGGCCAAGCCTGAGAAAAAGTAGGCTGAGGCACAGACTGAACCAGCCAAAGAATAGCTGAGCCATATGAGGAACAGGCCATACCAGCCAACAAACAGGCTCAACCACTCAGGAAGGAAGTTGAGCCAGGTGAGAATCAGACAGAGGCACAGGAGGAGCTGACTGAAGTCCAGGCAAAGAAGCAGGCTGAACTCCCCAAGATTCAGGGTGAAATCTGTGAGGTATAGACTGAGCTGGGCCAGGCACAGGCTAAGTCAGCTGAAGAGCAGACCAGAGAGCATGCTGAGCTACAGACCGAAGTAGCTAAGATAGCAGTTGGGGTGACTGAGGCTCAGGCCAAACCAACTGAGGAGTAGAGCAAGGAACTGCATAAACTGGGTGAGCCAACCAAGCCACAGCCCAAGCCACCTGAAAAGCAGCCTGACCCAACAAATGTACAGGCTATGCCAGTCACCACGGCACTGTCACCATCAGAACCTATTGCATGCCCCAAGGAATCAAGCCAGCCAGCACTGAACCACAAACACTCAGGTTTCTGTCATTCTGCAGGTCAAGTCAATCGTGTCCAGCTCATCCTCAGAGATGGGTCTGAGGCACCAAAAATCCTTCTCCTCCAAGTTGAGGTGATAGATGGAACTGGCCAGGGAGCCCTCACAGGCATCTGCTCAGGCAGTGAAGCAAGAAAGAGCACAAGTCAATGCCTGCATGCAAGGTTTGACATGTTCCGCTCTGCTATCTGATGGTGGCCTTCTCAACAATTTAAAACCTCAGCTCATAAGGACCCTTAGGGAAGTTAACAACCCATTCTCTTGCTAGAGTATGTAAGGATCTTTAAGGGTCCATTTTAAATGGGCAAAGGGAGTATCCAACTCACTCTGAATCCTGGGCATCCTTTTGGAACTGTTGGGTGCTCGCTAGTAAAGAATCTCACCAGTTGTGGTTGGGTAGGCAAGTGGGCCACACAGGGCTGCAGGGCCTGAACCTGGCTTAGGGTACCATGGAACAGCTTACTGGTTGGGCTGGCTTGCTTCTCTGGATTCTGCCCTCCTGCTGTGCCAGATGCCTACTGGCTCTGTAGTAGAACCTGGCTTCTTCTATAGGGGTGAGGCCAGCCCATTTCATCCTTCTATGGACTGGGACTAGAAGTATGCATGACTAGAAACTAGGTAAGAGAGAGAAAGGGGATAAGTTTGGAGTAGTTGCTCTGCATCCTGGGTCCCCCACCCACCCTACCCCATAAAGTGTATAGACCACAGGTATTTCCAGAACGATTTCCACAGCTTTAAGAATGGCACTTTGGTTTCAGGCAGGAAATGGCCATTGTTCAGTTTGACTGCAGGCTAATTGCTAGAAGAGACCATAGCTTTCAGTTGTTTCAAAATTTGCATCTTACAGAAGAGGAAGAAGGCCCAGGGTCACATAGCACATTTTAATTCTAGTGGCAGAGCCAGGTCTGAAAAACAGTAGTCCAGATTCTATAATTTTATTCTGGATATTTTTTCTTCAGGAAATGAAGGTGGATTATAAACAACCAAAGTCTGAGAAGGGGTATTGCATAGTGATTTAAGACACAGGCTCCAGAACCATCTTGCTTCTATTCAAATATCAGTTCTTGTTGCTTTGAAGCTGTGTGACTTTGTGCTATTTACTTATACCCAGCCTGTTTCTTTATCTTGTAAATGAGGATATTAATATCTAAGACTATTATAAGGATTAAATGATATAATACATTTAAGAGCTACTAAAGGACCCCTGGAACAGAGTATGCACTCAATGACATATTAACCAGTATTTTCTGGCAAACTTGGTGAGGTATATTTTATTTCAAATAGGGACATGTGAGATAAACATACTCATCTAGGATGTGGCTGAAGATTCAACATAATAACTGATGTGTTGTGTGATCTTGGATGGGCAATTTTATTTCTCCATGCCTCTGCTCTTCATCTATGTAATGAGGATAATTACTGATAAGAAGTGATAGTGAGGGGTTGTGTATAACACTACTTTGGGGAATAAAAAGAAGTTCACAGGGGTGAGGAAAAGAACGGTTATATAATTGATAGGGTGATTGGTTGGAAGTGGGAAACACATTTAGCATAGGAGAATTCAGACTTGCAGTGATCAAACCATGTTTGCCTTTTCCATAGAATAGAGAAGTATAGGGCACAGGGGAGCAAATCCAGGATTCTCAGTTCTCAGCCACATAATGGCATTGAAACTGGCTCAGGACAGTTCTGTCAAGCTGGGATGGAAAGAAAAGTGTATTCAAAGACTTCACAAGTCCTCTTCCATCCCCATCATTGACACTTCTTTCAGACTTTTGTGTTCTTTAATGATCCTCTCAAACTCCCAGTGGTCCAAGCATATAGCACATAGCCTGATCCTCTTGTTATTCTCCTTCTCTCCCCTCATAATTCCCCTATATCCACTGTCACTCACATCCATGCCCCACCATTATGCAGAGGTCAGGCCCTCATCAACTCTCACCTGGACTAATATATCCTAATATAGCTTCTCACAATTCTATCCTCCCTATTGGACAGACAAATTTTCTCAGATAATAGGAATATTAAAATAAGAGGCAAAAAGGAGAAATTATTGTAATGAATAATGAGGAAACATTTTCCTGGAATCTAGAAAAGAGACCACAGGTGAATAGTGATCTAAGTGCTCAATAGGGAGATAAAGTAAAGCATCTGAACACATCATAGTAAAATTTAAGCATATTAAAAAGAAAGAGAAAAAATGTAAAAGCTAGCTGAAGAAAGAAAAGCTCATCTCCAAAGGAACAATAATCAGATTAAACTTAAACTTCTCAACAGGAATATGGGATGCAAGAATTGTAGCTTCTATGACACTGTTCTAAGCACTTTACATATATTAAATCAATTCCCTAGAAACTCTATGGAGTAGATACTATTATTATTCATTTTATAGATGGAAAAACTGAGAAAGAGAAAGGCTAAATAACTTATACAAGTTTATACATCTAGTAAGTGGCAGAGCCAGGACTTACTTAAAACCAGGCGGTTTAGTTCTAGAATCCATGCTTTTAACCACTATACCATATAGCCTGTATTGAAGTAACATTTGAGAAGATTTTAAATGAAATAATTTTATGCTTTTGGTTCTCATCAAAATAACATAAACTCACATTTCTCTGATCTTTCCCTATTACTACACTTAAAAATCCTGGAAGTAACACAATAGACAATTATAAAAGAACTCAAAAAGTTGAAAAGAGGAAGGCAGACTGACTAGATATTTCAATCTTGATGAATGACAATACAGTGAATTCCTTGAATTTTTCTTTCTCTTTTCTTTTTTTTTTTTTTTTTATCTTCTATATATCCTAGGCTGGGCACTGCAACCAAGAACTGCCAACAGTAATAGATTTTGTTGTTGTTGCTGCTGTCGTAAGATAGATGTTGTGGTCTATTTTTTGTTAGAATAGATTTTTTAAGACTAAAGAAAAGATTGTTCTCTCTAGCCAAAGGAAAGGGAAGGGAACAGCAAAGCAGGATAGAAACCTTTTTTTTTTTTTTTTAACAATGCCAGCCATACAACAGCATAACAGAGTGGACAATCCTCTTTTTTGCGGTGCCAGCAGAGATCAGATACAAAGTACTATTTCTCACTCTTCACTTAGTCAGCAGGCAGGCCCAGGTGAGCTCTTTCTGCCTCTGCTAGGAGGGTGCCCGCACACACAAGCAGGGAGTTCTAACTCCTGTACCACACCCAGTAGCAGCAGGCAGAATCAGGTAAGTGCTTTTCTCCCATGCCAACATTGTCAATAGAGAAGGAACAGAATGTCCATCTCCTTCCCCACAACTGGAAGCAGTAGATGACCCAGGGTGGTGCCCCCCATCTGTAATAATTCATTGTCAGAGGAAACATAGTGAAGAGTTTGGACTCTCACCCCTGTTCAGTGGTGGTAGGCAATGCCCCTCACTTTTACAACTAGAGAGTAAGAGGAGAATCTAGGAAAAGAAAGGGAGATTCTTTAAACCTGCATAGGAAGTACTGGGCAGACACCTGACAGATCCCAAAATGAAACTGATCAGAATCAAGATCCAAAAGGTATGAGAACTGAACCAAAGTATGGAATGCCATCCAGACATTCAGAGTGGCCTCTGAGTGACACACAAACTAAACAGACTCAAATAGAAATACAAAGGATAGGAAATTTGTAACATTGAAACCACAGCTCTCAAAAGTAGGCCAGGATTCAGTTTAAGTTCATTGTTTCTTTGTAGACTTTCTGTGTTGATTACCTGTCTACTACGGTCAGTGGAGTATTGAAGTCCCCCATTATTATTGTGTTGCCATCTATCTCACTTCTTAGGTCTTGTAGTAAATGTTTAATGAATTTGGTAACTCCAGTGTTAGCTGCATATATATTTAGATTGTGATAGACCTTTTATCATTATATGATATCCTTCTTTGTCTTTTTTAACTGCTGTTCCTTAAAGTTTGTTTTGTCTGATATAAGAATGGCTACTGCTTTTGGTGTCCATTTGCATGGACTACCTTTTTCCATCCCTTTACCTTATGTTTATATGAATCCTTATATGTTAAGTAAGTCTCTTGAAGACAGCAGATACTTGGTTGGTGAATTCTTATCCATTATGCTATTCTGTATCTTTTAAGTGGAGCATTTAGGCCATTTACATTTAGCATTAGTATTGAGATGTGAGGCACAATTCTATTCATCATGCTAGTCGTTGCGTGAATACCTTTCAATTTTTTTATTGTGTTATTGTTTTATCAGTCCTGTGAGATTTATGCTTTAAGAAGGTTTTATTTTTGTGTATTTTGACTAAGAAGGTTCTATTTTCATGTATTTTCAGATTTTGTTTCAAGATTTAGAGGTCCTTTTAGCAGTTCTTGTAGTGCTGGCTTGGTAGTGGCAGATTCTGTCAGAATTTGTTTGTCTGAAAAAGACTGTGTCTTTCCTTCATTTTTGAAGCTTAGTTTCACTGAATACAAAATTCTTGGCTGACAATTGTTTTGTTTAAAGCTAAAGATAGGACCCCAATCCCTTCTAGCCTGTAAGATTTCTGCTGAGAAATCAGCTGTTAATCTGATTAGTTTTGTTTTATAGGTTACCTGATACTTTTGCCTCACAGCTTTTAAGATTCTTTCCTTCATCTTGACTTTAGATAATCTGATAAATATGTGCCTAGGCAATAATCTCTTTGCAATAAATTTTCTTGGTGTTTTTGAGCTTCTTGTATTTGGATGTCTAGATCTCTAGCAAGACCAGGAAAGTTTTCCTCAATTATTCCCTCAAATATGTTTTTCAAACTTTTAGATTTCTCTTCTTCCTCAGGAACACCAGTTATTCTGAGGTTTGGTCATTTAACATAATCTCAAAATTCTTGGAAGATTTGTTCACTTTTTAAAATTCTTTTTTCTTTATCTTTGACAAATTTGGTTAATTCAAAACCTTGTCTTCCAGCTCTAAAGTTTTTACTTCTGTTTGTTTAATTCTATTATTGAGACTTTCAGTTTTATTTTGCATTTCTCTAAGTGTGTCCTTCATTTCTAGAAGTTGTGATTGTTTTTTATTTATGCTGTCTATTTCTCTGGAGATTTCTTTATTCATATCCTCTAACATTAAAAAATTTTTAAGTTGGTATTCACCTTTCTCTTGTGCCTCCTTGAGTAGCTTAATAATTAACCTTCTGAATTATTCATCTGGCAATTCAAAGTTTCATTATTGGTTTGGATCCATTGATGGTGAGCTAGTATGATCTTTTTGGGGATGTTAAAGAACATTGTTTTGACATATTACCAGAATTGTTTTTCTGGTTCCTTCTCATCTAAGTAGACTATATCAGAGGAAAGATTTGGGGCTCAAGGGCTACTTTCATATTGTTTTTGTCCCACAAAGTGCTCCCTTGATGTAATGCTCTCTCCCTTTCCCTAGGGATGGGGCTTCCTGAGAGCCAGACTGCAGTGATTGTTATTTCTCTTCTGAGTTTATCCATCAATGGAGCTATCAGGCACTGGGCTGGTACTGAGGAGTGTCTGCAAAGAGTTCTGTGATGTGATCCATCTTCAGGTCTGTCAGCTATGGAGACCAGCACCTACTCCAGTGGAGGTAACAGGGGAGTGAAGTGGACTGTGTGGGACCTTGATTGTAGTTTTGTTTAGTGTGCTGTTTTTGTCTACTGCTGGTTGTGCTGGCTGTAAAATTGTCATGTGGATAGCCTCAGGACCTCTGGCTAGCCAGGATGTTACAGGTGGTGGGATTAGCTGTTGACTTCTCCTCTCATGGGGCAGGATTGTTCTGTTATGAGTTGCTGTAGTGGTTAAGTTGGTTGCCCCTAAGCTAGGAAGTGGCACTTTCAAAAGAGAGCATCAGCTGTGGTAGTATAGAGAGCATACAAGCTTACCCTAGGGTTGCCTGGATAAGTACTTGGGTTTCTCAGGTGGTGCATGGGGCCATACAGCTCCCAAGAGATTATGTTTCTTGTCTTTGGCTACCAGGGTGGGTAAAGAAAGACCATCAGGTGGGGAAAGGGTTAGGCATATCTAACCTTAGGCTCTTCTTTGGTGGGGCTTGTTGTGGCCGCTGTGGGGGATGGGGGTGTGTTTCCCAGGCAGATGAAGTTATGTTCCCAGGGGATTATGGCTGCCTCTGTTGTGTTATACAGGTCACCAGGGAAATGGGGGAAAGCCAGCAGTGACAGGCCTCACCCAGCTCCTACTCAGGCAGAAAGGCCAATCTCACTCCTGCCATGCTCCCCCAATGGCACAAGTTTATATCAAGGCAGCTGGTGAGCAGGGCTTGGAACTTGCCCCAGGCTACAAGCATCCTTTCTGAGAAAGCAAACGGATTTTCTTGCTGAGAAAGCAAACAGGGCTTTCAGCTTTGCCCCTCCCCACTGTGGCTTCTGTGCTCTTATCTGTGCTTCTTGTTCACCCCCACCCCCAGATTCTGCCCTGGAAAATTTGCACATGGTCGAAATTATTGCAAAGTTCAGCTGGAAGTTTCCTTCTCCCTGTGATCTTTCCCCAATTCCACTGGCATCCCTCCCCAAAGACCCCTGTGAGATAACGTCAGAAATGGGTTCTCTGGGCTTCCTTGCGGGCCGGGAGTGCCTACAGGGTCCTTCCCACTGCTTCTTCTACTTTTATATTTCACTTGGCTCTCTAAATTTGTTTCAGTTCTAGGTAAGGTTAAATCCTTCTCCTGTGATCTGGATTTTCAGGCTCCCCACTGAGGATGTGTGTTCAGAGGCAGACTTTCCCCCTCTCACACTTTGGGCACTCAGTTTTTCAGCTCCTTCTCGGAGTTTGCCACAGCACACCCCTTTTAAAGGGTCTGTGAATTCTTTGGTTTTCCTGGTATGTTCCTGCAGTAGTTCTTGGAGCAAAAGTCTACATGTTCTTCTGTCCATCCAAGTGAAACCTGCATCTTGCCTCCTATCCACCACTGTCCTAAAAGTCTAAAAAGGAAATTATTTTTGAGAGAATAGATGTGATTTTTAACTATTCATGGAATTAATGTTTGTGCATTAGTCACAGCAATACAAAGTCTTCCCAAGAATGTGAGTGTAATTTTTATTTATCATCCATGTGTTTTCATATCCTTAGAAGCACAATATATGCTCAATCAATGTTATTACACTTTGCAACTACTAACGGAATTATTATTTTTGTTTGTTTGGATCATAAAGGCATAGTAGTATTTTGATTTTGCAAGTTTACTCCCAACAATTCTAGGTATTTAGTAAGCCCTTTAAGCTAATTGTAAATGATAAACATAATCACAGAATACCTGTGAACATATTCACACTCTTCTCAGAAAGTCTGTCCTTGTAGAAACCAGGCTGTTTGTCAAAAGTGATTGACAAAATCAAGTTTGGTGTCATGTCCTGAAGCTGAGAGGATGTTTAACCTGGCCTGAGAAAACAGGCCCCTACTTCACATCTGCTATCTTTGCCTTTGTCAAAAAATCCTACAAAAAATATGAAACCTCAGAACCTCTCTTTAGAAAAAGTGTAATCCACTGAGTTAGAGCAGAAACAAACTACTGTAACCCAACCTCACACCACAGCATTTAGTGGAGTCCCCCACCTAGTACTGTAGAATCAGAAACAGGAGCTGATTCTAGCCACAGGGTGCTCTAGCTTTCTCCTTAGCAAGACCCGTATCCCCATAGAAACCAAGTGAGTCAACCAGAAAGCCTGCAGCTTGCAGAGAAGGGTTCCTAGAAAAGAAGGTCTGGCACATGGCCCTATCCTCTATCCTGGTTCCTTTGAAAACCAGCAAAAAATGATACTGGGCCATAAACTGCCTCTTACACTCTGTGCCCACAAAGATGGGAAGCCAGATTTATAGAAAAAAAGGATGAGGTTTCCCTCTATGTTCCAGTTTTCCCTACATCCCCTAAAATAGAAGGTTAGATAGGCAGAAAACAGTTTTGCCTGGCTCTTAATATCTAAATCCTTACACTACTAACTTACATAGTATACCAGGCCATCTAATGTTAGCAGCTACCATTTGTCAAGTAACTACTATGTGCCTTGTCACTATCTACACACTTTACAAACATTGTCTCATTTAAATTTGATTTTCACAACAACCCTCTAAGATAGGTAATACTCTAAGCCTCATTTTACAAATGAAGAAACCAAGCTTAAGAAACATGCCCAAGGTCTCATAACCTTGAAGTGATAAGGCTGGGATTTGAACTTACATAAGACATCCACTATGCTGTGCTCTCTCTAATACTGAAGACCTGCCTATCTCTTTGCCACTTCTCCTACCCAACTTCCCATCTCCAGCAACCCCACATATACTATACCTTATTACACTTCCAACGGTCATCTGCTCAGACTATCACCTATGAAACCTTCTCATCTCAACTACCGGGTTTTTGTCTACTTATTTTGTTAGCTATTGAGAGAAGTATATTTATGTCTTTTGGTTTACTAATCATTTCTTTTAGACCATTTCATTGGTCTAAGCTGCTTTTAAATCTGTCTGTTGAGATCTTTATTTCAATTTTTATACTCTTTTCCTTCTAGAATTCCCATCTGGTTCTTTCAAATATATTTTAGCTCTCTGGAATTCTCCTCATTTCATCTATCTTTTCTCTTTTTCTTTTCTATTTTCGTGAACATATTAGTCATAATTATTTAAAAGTCCTTGTCTGATAATAGTAATATCTGAAACATCTATGGGTCTGTTTTGTTTCTATTGGCTATTTTTATTCTTTCTCTTTCATGGTAAACCAGAATACCTCTGGTTTCTGGGGTGTTAGCTCTCCAGGGTTTCCAATGGAGAATTTGGCATGTTTACCCTTGATGGGTCCAGAATTTTAATCCTTGACTTCACATAGTTTAATGGCAAAATCTTCACTTTACTTTCTGAAAGCTTTCTATTTAGCTTTTTAGCCTTCTGAGCTCCAGAATTTGGCAAACATCTTAAGGCGAAAACCAGCTATTCATAGGCTCAGTTCTCTACATTTCCCATGTAACTGGGCTCTGTCATATTCTCCTGTTTTGTTTCTCCAGCACCAAGGCACTATCAAAAGCTCTGTTGGTTTCTCTAACTCTCAGCAGCAGCCTTCTGACTGGAGCCATGTCTGTGTTTTCAGCCTAATGCAAACCAGAAAGCAGAAAATACCCACAGAGGAAAAATAGTTGTACAAATGTTAGTTTACCTCTGCAGATTTTACAGGCTCATAAGTGGAAGGAGCTTGCCTTATCTCAGATGAGACTTTGAACTGTGGAATTTTGAGTTAATGCTGAAATGAGTTAAGAGTTTGGGGGACTGTTGGGAAGGCATAATTGGTTTTGAAATATGAGGACATGAGATTTGGCAAGGGCTGGGGTGGAATAATACGGTTTGGCTCTGTGTCCCCACACAAATCTCATCTTGAATTGTACTCCCATAATTCCCATGTGTAATGGGAGGGACCCGGTAGGAGACAATTGAATCATGGGGGTGGTTTCCCCCATACTATTCCCATGGTAGTGGATAAGTCTCACAAATCTGATGATTTTATCAGGGGTTTCCGCTTTTGCGTCTTCCTCATTCTCTCTGCCTACTGCCGTCCAAGCTTAGTACCTATCTGTACTAGGATCTGACTTGATCCTCCTTGTATTAGGATCCTCCTTGTATTAGGATCTGACTTGATCCTCCTTGTATTAGGATCTGACTTGATCCTCCTTGCCTTCTGCCATGATTGTGAGGTTTCCCCAGCCACATGGAACTGTAAGTCCAATTAAACCTCTTTCTTTTGTAAATTGCCTAGTCTCAGGTATGTCTTTATCAGCAGCATGAAAACGGACTAACACACCAACCTACACCATCCTACCTCGGTCTTAAGATGCATGCATCCACACACACCCTCACCTACACTATTTCCCATTCTCTGATTTTGCAACTTGCCTTGCATCCTAACATCAAATCTAAAATGGTCTCTTTGACATTCCAATTTCTTTTTATTAGCAACATAGCAACAATATTCTGTTGTCTTACTTTGAACCATGATTAGTTAAAATCCCCAGATATCATAACTCCAAAGAGTTGCCAGGCTAGGCCTCCTCCTTTACTTCTCATGGAATTCATTAAAAATATATATATATTTTAGGTCGGGGTACATGTGCAAGTTTGTTATACAGGTAAACTTGTGTTATTTTTTTTTTTGTAAAGATTAGTCCATCACATAGGTACTAAGCTTAGTACCCAATAATTATTTTTCCTGATCTTCTCTCTTCTCCCACCCTCCACCCTCAAGTAGGCCCCAGTGTCTGTTGTTCCCCTCTCTGTGTCCACGTGTTCCAATCATTGAGCTCCCACTTATAAGTGAGGGCATGCGGTATTTTGTTCGCTGTTCATGCATTAGTTTGCTAAGGAAAATGGCCTCCAGCACCATCCATGTTCCTGCAAAGGACATGATCTCATTCTTGTTTATAGCTGCATATTATTCCATGGTCTACATGTACATTTTCTTTATGCAGTCTGTGATTGATGGGCATTTAGGTTGATTCCATGTCTTTGGTATTGTGAATAGTGCTGGGGTGAATATACACATACATGTGTCTTTACAGTAGAAGTATTTTTATTACTTTGAGTATATACCCAGTAATGGGATTACTGAGTTTAATAGTAGTTCTGTTTTTACCTCTTTGAGGAATCACCACACTGCTTTCCACCATGACTGAACTCCCACCAACAGTATATGAGTGTTCTCTTGGCAGACAAGTTGGCTCAGGGGAGGCGGCAGCTGCGCGGCGGTGGGGGTGTGGCCCAGGCCCCAGCCTTGCCCGGGGCGCGGCTGCAGGGCGGACGGGTGAACCCTGGGTGAGGTGGCCTCTGCTTGCGCGGTGTCGCCGCGCCATTGTTGGGGGAGGGGGCTGCTGCTGAGCGAGGCGGAGTAGGAGACGAGCGAAGGCGCCAAGAGCGGCGGAGAGGAGCGGAGGCGCCCCACGGGGAACACACTGACTTGTTGCGTGTCCCTCAATGCCAGCTCCAAGCTGGGTCAGCGCGCAGGGTCCGCGCGTCCGACATCTGCGAGGCAGCGTCCGGGGACGCGGTGGCGGTAGCGCCTGCTGCTGTGGAGCCTGCCGAGTTTGATTTCGGAGAAGGTGAGGGCCACCACCTGCAGCACCTCAGCGACCGCGAGATGCCAGAAGATTTAGCTTTGGAGTCAAACCATTCTGACCATCCCAGGGCAAGCACAATTTTCCGGCGCAAATCTCAAACAGATGTGAGAGAAAAGAGGAAGAGCAAATTATTTAAACTGTGTATCTCCAGGGTAGCTTACTAAAAAGTATAGCTCACGCTCAACAATATTTCTACATGACAGCACAATCAACCAGTCTAATCTTAGAACCACAGTAAAATGTGTGACCCTAGCAATATATCACCACATAAAGAACAGAGATGCAAATAGATCCCTAGATATTTTTGATGAGAGATCACATCCACTTACACAAGAAAAGATTCCAGAAGAATAGTTTAAGCATGATCCTGAGCACAAATTTATTTACAGATCTGTTCATACGCCTTTTAGTGCCGCACAGCTAACAGCTGAATGTGCAATAGTAACTTTGGTTTACTTAGAAAAAATTTTAACTTATGCTGAAACCGACATTTGTCCCACTAACTGGAAAAGGATTGGTCTGGGAGCCATTCTTCTTGCCTCCAAGATTTGGGACGATCAGGCTGTATGGAATATGTACTACTGCCAGATCTTCAAGGACATTACAGTTGAGGACATGAATGAAATGGAAAGGCATTTTTTTGGAGTTTCTTCAGTTTAATATTAATGTTCCTGCCAGTGTTTATGCCAAATACTACTTTGACCTTGGCTCCTTAGCAGATGACAATAACCTGAATTTTATATTCGCTCCTCTTAGCAAAGAAAGAGCACAGAACCTAGAGGCTATTTCTAGATTGTGAAGACAAAGACTTGTGTAGAGCCCCTATGAGAAGGTTATATGAGGGGTTATAACGTCACGTCATGGCACCTTTATCTACAAAGATTGGAGAAATATCACCTTTCCTGCTCAAAACCCGGCAAAATTAGTGTTTTCATCAATAGGATGGATCTCGAATTCGAGAGATTTATGGACAACAAGGATTATACTCCATAGAAAAGAATGGGACCTTGTCAATGCAACAAAACATTCTTCTGTCCTTTTAAATGTAAACAGAGTTACAAAAACGACTCCAAAGTGAAGGTTCCTTTCACACACAGATATTTGCTTACTATGTGGGCCGATAGCTGTGAACTATGTAAGGTTTTTTAAACAATAGTTTTAATTTTTAGACATTAAAGACACTAACCATGTAACTTTTATGTTTTTTCCAATTTTTCTCCCTCCCCACATTTTGCTGCATATGCCTTTAGAATCAATGCAGTATTACTAAAACATGGGACTCAAAGCCACTTAGGAGCAGACTGCACCATAGTTAGGTATTGAAGCGTTCTTCCTCCCTACTGTTACCATTGGAGTTGCTAGTCATCGGCGATCATTTTAAACCAAAAAGCTGCTGGATAACATTTGTCATTCATATTCTTTGCAAACATTACTTTAGCATTTTAGCATGTTTGGGGGCATAAACAGAGGCAGTATCAGTTATTGGTATCTACTTCTTTTATTTATTTATTTATTTTTTATTATACTTTAAGTTCTGGGGTACATGTGTAGAACGTGAAGTTTTTTTACACAGGTATACACGTGCCATGGTGGTTTGCTGTATCCATCAACCCGTCACGTACATTAGGTATTTCTCCTAATGCTATCCCTCCCCTATTCCCTCACCCCCCAACAAGCCCCAGTGTGTGATGTTTCCCTCTCTGTGTCCATGTGTTCTCATTGTTCAAATCCCATTTATGAGTGAGAACATGAGGTGTTTGGTTTTATGTCCTTGTGATAGTTTTCTGAGAATGATAGTTTCCAGCTTCATCCATGTCCCAGCAAAGGACATGAACTTATCCTTTTTTATGGCTGCATAGTATTCCATGGTGTATATGTGCCACATTTTCTTTATCCAGCCTATCATTGATGGACATTTGGGTTGGTTCCAAGTCTTTCCTATTGTGAATAGTGCCACAGTAAACACACGTGTGCATGTGTCTTTATAGTAGCATGATTTATAATCCTTTGGGTATATACCCAGTTATGGGATTGCTGGGTCAAATGGTATTTCTGTTTCTAGATCCTTGAGGAATCACCACACTGTCTTCCACAGTGATTGAACTAGTTTACACTCCCACCAACAGTGTAAAAGTGTTCCTATTTCTCCACATCCTCTCCAGCATTGTTGTTTCCTGACTTTTTAATGATCACCATTCTAACTGGCATGACATGGATTTGCATTTCTCTAATGACCAGTGATGATGAGCATTTTTTCATATGTTTGTTGGTTGCATAAATGACTTATCCTACTTCTATTGGGATCCATGTTGCATTTCTTGTGAACTAAGAATGATGCTTCTAATTTTCTGATAATTTTTCCCTTGTTAAATAAATGTATTAATAGATATTTTCATAATGCCAACCAACATGGTGGCTTAGTGACGATCGGAAAAAAGTAAAGCGGTTTTAAGCTGTAATACAGCTTGGGCCCTCGAAGTCACTGAAGCATGAGTATAAATGCCATAAACCTTTTAAAAAACATCCTTTGAAAGTTTTCTGTTTTTTTTTTTTTAAGAGATGAGGTCTTGCTGTGTTGTCCAGGCTGGAGTGCAGTGGCTGTTCACAGGTGCAATCATGGTGCACTGCAGCCTAGAACTTCTGGCCTCAAGCCATCCTCTAGCATCAGCCACATGAGTGGCTGGGACTACAGGCGCACCCGGCACTTGTCTCCTGAATAGTAAACTTTTAATTCTTTTGTTTCAGTCACTTTCAAAGATAGCAGACATTGACTGAGGCAAACAATTAAGAGCTTTATGTTCAAAATTTGCAAAATGAAGCTGAGTGTGGTGGTGCACACCTATAGTCTCAGCTGCTTGTGGGGCTGGGGCTGGAGGACTGTTTGAGGTCAAGTATTGGAGGCTGCAGTGCACCATAATGGTGCCTATAGGAATTGCTCCTGTACTCCAAACTGGACAACACAGTGAGACCCCTTCTCTTTAAAAAATGCAAAATTAAATGCAAAAGAAATGGACTGGACTCAGTGATTCACGCCTATAATCTCAGTACTTTGGATGGGTGAGGTGGGAGGATTGCTTGAGCATGGGAGTTCAAGACCAGTCTAGGCAACATAGTGAGACCCTGTCTGTAAAAACATAATGATAAATAAAAATAATTAGCTGGATGTGGTTGCATGTGTCTGTAGTCCTAGCTACTCTGGAGGCTGAGTTGGGAGGATCACTTGAGCCCAGGAGATCAAGGCTGCAGTGGGCCATGATCATGCCACTGCCCTCCAACCTGGGTAACTTCCAGACCCTGTCTAAAAAACAGAAAAAGAAAAAGAAAAAGAAAGGAAGAGAGGAAGAGAGAGAAAGAGAGAAAGAAAAGAAAGAAAGAAAGAAAGAAAGAAAGAAAGAAAGAAAGAAAGAAAGAAAGAAAGAAAGAAAGAAAGAAAGAAAGAAAGAAAGAAAGAGAAAGAAAGGAAGGAAGGAAGGAAGAAAGAAAGACAGGAAGGAAGGAAGGAAGGAAGGAAGGAAGGAAGGAAGGAAGGAAGGAAGGAAGGAAGGAAGGAAGGAAGGAAGGGGAAGGGAAGGGAAGAAGGAAAGAAAGAAAGAAAAAAAAGAAAAGCATTCGAACAAGTTTTTGTAAAGGTTTGTGTTTGTAGCAGTTATACTTCTACATGTATCAAAGCTTAAAATTACACTAAACTTTTGGAATATCTTGTATCTCCATAAAATGTAGATTTTAAAAGTAGCTCCTCTTTTTAAAAGTATCTACTTGCAGGGCTGTGCTCTATATGCTTTGATCACCAAAGTTTCTTTAATGTAAAGGAAGATTTTGAAGAGCAGTGTTAATTAACATGTAATAAAAGGAAATGGACCCTAATGATAGAAGCTGGTATAAACTGCTCTTTTATCATCCTACATGTTACCAAGCTGTAGGTGTCCCATTAAGTCCTGCTATTTAAGAAACTACTTACGTAACCCTTAGGAAGTCTTACTTCAGGCTTTAAAAGGCAAGGAGCAAATAATTTTAGGAGACTGATAACAATGCCACCTAAATTTGAAATATTGAAAAGAGATTAGTGTTCTAAACTAGGTGAAATCTATTTCTCCTACTTTCTCAAATATAATCATAAGAATCTTGCTTATAAAAAAAGCATTTCTGGGCCAGGAATACTTCCTCTAATATAGCAATGCTTCACATCATATTGTGCTGCAGTTTATTATTTTTGAAAGACACAGACATAAACAGTAAATAATAGTATAAAAATATTATGATCTACCACCTCAAAAAAAAAAGCATTTGGAGTTCAGAGTTTAGAGATTCAAGTATTGATTGCAGTTTTATTTTGAAAAGAATGCTGCAATTTTATGTGGTTTTAATTTCTTATGTTTATATTAAAAGAAAAGCTGGCCAGGCATGGTAGCTCACGCCTGTAATCCTAGCACTTTGAAAAGCTAAGGCTGGCAGATTACCTGAGGTCATGAATTTGAGACCACACTGGTCAGCATGGGGAAACCCTGTCTCTACTAGGAATACAAAAATTGGCCGGGCATAGTGTCGTGTGCCTGTGGTTTCAGCTATTTGGTAGGCTGAGGCAGGAGAATTGCTTGAACCTGGGAGGAGGAGGTTGCAATGAGCAGAGATGGTGCCACTGCACTCCAGCCTGGGCAACAGAGAAAGACTCTGTCTCAAAAAGAAAAAAAATAAAATAAAATAGAAAAGAAAAGCTAATGAACTCTTTTAATTTTACAAGAGAAATGTTGTCTTTTCTCCACTAGCTTGCCAGTATTTTTTATTTTTTTGATATTTTAATAATAGCCATTCTGACTGCTGTGAGATTGTATCTCATTGTAGTTTTGATTTGCATTTCTCTAGTAATCAGGAATATTGAGCTTTATTTCATATGCATGTTGGCCACAGGTATGTCTTCTTTTGAAAAGTGTCTATTAATGTTCTTTGCCCACTTTCTACACTTTTTAATAGGGTTGTTTGCATTTTTCTTGGAAATTTGTTAAAGTTTCTTATAGATGCTGGATGTTAGATCTTTGTATGTTACATGGTTTGCAAATATTTTCTCCTGTTCTCTAGGTTGTCTGTTTACTCTGTTGATACTTTCTGTTGCTCTGCAAAAGCTCTTTAGTTTAACTATTTCACATTTGTCAATTTTTGCTTTTGTTGCAGTTGCTTTTGGTGGATTCATCATGAACTCTTTGCCAGTTCTTATGTCCAGAATGATATTGCCTACATTGTCTTCCAGGGTTTTTATAGTTCTGGGATTTGCATTTAAGTCTTTAATCGATCTAGAGTTGATTTTTATATATTGTATAAGGATGAGGTCCAGTTTCAATCTTCTGCATATTGCTAGCCAGTTATCTCAGCACCACTTATTGAACAGGGAGTCCTTTCCCCATTGCTTTTATCAGCGTTGTCAAAGTTCAGATGGTTGTAGGTGTGTATTCTTATTTCTGGGTTCTTTAGTCTGTTTAATTGGTCTATGCATCTGTTTTTCTATGAGTATCATGCTGTTTTGGTTGTTGTAGCCCTGTAATATAGTTTGAAGTTTGGTGATGTGATGCCTCCAGCTTTGCTCTTTTTGCTTAGAATTGCTTGGCTACTTGGGATCTTTTTTGGTTTCATATAAATTTTAAAATAGTTTTTTTCATTTTCTGTCTTACTTTTTTTTTTTTTTTTTTTAAGAGGGAGTCTCGCTCTGTTGCCTAGGCTGGAGTGCAAAGGCACTATCTCAGCTCATTGCAACCTCCACCTCCTGGGTTCAAGTGATTCTTCCACCTCAGCTTCCCAAGTACCTAGGATTACAGGCACTCATCATCATGCCTGGTTAATTTTTGTATTTTTGTAGAGATGGGGTTTCACCCTGTTCAGGCTGGCCTTGAACTCATGATCTCAGGTGATCCACCCTCCTCAGCCTCCCAAAGTGTGGAGATTACAGGTGTGAGCCAATACATCTGGCCTTAAAGTAATTTTTTCTACTTTGGTGAAAAGTGTCATTGGTAGTTCGATATAACATTGACTCTGGGGGAGGGGAGCAGAGCAAGATGGCCGAAAAGGAACAGCTCCAGTCTCCAACTGCCAGCACGAGCGACACAGAAGACAGGTGATTTCTGCATTTTCAACTGGGCTACTGGGTTCATCTCACTAGGGAGTGTGGGACTATTGGTGCTGGTCAGCTGCTGCAGCCCGACCAG
>NW_012108175.1:749568-752650 GCF_000951045.1 Mandrillus leucophaeus | reverse complement strand
TAAATTGCTTTGGGTAGTATGGCCATTTTAATGATACTGATTTTTCCTGTCCATGAGCATGGAATGTTTTTCCCTTTGTTTGTGTTTTCTCTGATTTCTTTGAGCAGTGTTTTGTAATTATCATTATAGAGATCTTTCTCCTCACTGGTTAGTTGTATTCCTAGGTATTTTATAATTGTTGTGGCAAATGTGAATGTGATAGCATTCCTGATTTGGCTCTCAGCTTGACTGTTGTTGTATAGGAATGCTAGTGATTTTCTTACATTGATTTAGTATTCTGAAACTTTATGAAGTTGTTTATTAGCTTAAAGAGCTTTTGGGCTGAGACTATGGGGATTTTCTAGGTTTAGAATCATGTTGTCTGCAAACAGAAATAGTTCAAATTTCTCTCTTCCTATTTGGATGATTGTGATGGTTAATATCGGGTGTCAACTTGATTGGATTGAAGAATGCAAAGTATTGTTCCTGGGTGGGTTTGTGAGGGTGTTGCAAAGGAGATTAACATTTGAGTCAGTGGACTAAGAGAGGCAGACCCACCCTCAATCTGGGTTGGCACCATCTATCAGCTGCCAGCATGGCTAGGATAAAGGCATGGAGAAGACATGGAAGGACCTGGATGGCTGCATCTTCTGGCCACCATCTTTCTCCCATGCCAGGTGCTTCCTGCCTTAGAACATCAGACTCCAAGTTCTTCTTCTTTTGGACTCTTGGACCTACACCAGTGGTTTGCCAGGTACTCTCTGGCCATTGACCACATACTGAAGGCTGCACTATTGGCTTCCCCACTTTTGAGGTTTTGGGACTCAGACTGGCTTCCTTGCTCCTCAGCTTGCAGACAGCCTACTATGGGACTTCACCTTATGATTGTGTGAGTCAATACTCCTTAACAAACTCCCTTTCATATATACATCTATCCTATTAGTACTGTGCCTCTAGAGAACCCTGAATAATACAATGCCCTTTATTTCTTTCTCTTGCCTGATTTCTCTGTCTAGGACTTCCAATAGTATGTTGCATAGGAGTGGTGAGAGAGGGCATCCTTGTGTTATGCTGGTTTTTAAGTGGAATGCTTCTAGCTTTTGCCCATTCTGTATGATGTTGGATGTGAGTTTCTCATAGATGGCTCTCATTCTTTTGAAACATATTCCTTCAATAAATAGCTTATTGAGAGTTTTTAACATGAAGGGATGTCGAATTTTTTCAAAAGGATTTTTACATCTATTGAGATAATAATGTGGTTTTTGTCTTTAGTTCTTTTTAAGTAACGAATCACATTTATTGACTTGCATATGTTGAACCAACCTTACACCCCAGGGATAAAGCCTACTTGATTATGATGGATTAGCTTTTTGATGTGCTGCTGGATTTGGTTTGCAAGCATTTTGATGTCTTTCTAACTTTTTGATATGGGCATTTACTGCTATATATTTCCTTCATAACACTTTCTTATCTGTATTCCAGAGATTCTGGAATGTTATATCTTTGCTCTCATTAGCTTCAAAGAACTTCTCAATTTGTCTTAATGTTATTATTTACCCAAAAGTCATACAGGAGCAGGCTGTTTAATTTCCATGTTATTGCATGATTTTGAACATTTTTTATTCTTTATTTCTATTTTTATTGCATTGTGGTCTGAAAGTGTGTTTGGTATGATTTTGACACTTTTGCATTTGCTAAGGATTGTTTTATGTCCAATTGTGTGGTCTATTTTAGAGTATGTGCCATGTGGCAATGAACAGAATGTATATTCTGTTGTTTGGACATGGAATGTTCTGTAGAGGTCTATCAGATCCATTTGGTCTAATTTTGAGCTCAGGTCCTGAATATCTTTGCTAATTTTCTGCCTTGATGATCTGTCTAATACCGTCAGTGTAGTGTTCAAGTCTCCCATTTTTACTGTGCCGCAGTCTACATCTCTTTTTAGGTCTCTAAGAAGTTTTTTTTATAAATCTGGGCACTACTGTGTTGGGTACATATATATTTAGGATAGTTAGTCTTCTTGTTGAATTGAATCTTTTACCATTATGGAATGCCATTTTTTGTTTTTCTTTTTAAACTTTGTTGATGTAAAGTCTATTTTATCTGAATTTAGGATTGCAAGCACTGCTTTTTATCTGATTTCAATTTGCTTAGTAAATATTCCTCTATCCCTTTCTTTTGAGACGACAGGTGCCATTGTATGTGATATGGGTCTCTTAAAGACAGCATATCATTGGGTATTGCTTTTTTGTCCAGCTTGTCACTCTGTGCCTTTTAAATGGGGCATTTAGCTTATTGCATTCAACGTTAGTATGGATATGGGTAGATTGGATGTTGTCATTTTGTTGTCAGCTGGTTACTATGCCAGCTTATTTGTGAGAGTGCTTTATAGTGTCACTGGTCTGTGTATTTAAGTGTGTTTTTATAATGGCTGGTGAATTAGTCTGTTCTCACACTACTATAAAGAAATACCTGAGTCTTGGTAATTTATAAAGAAAAAAGGTTTAATTTGCTCACCATTCTTCAGGCTGCACAGGAAGCAAGGCAGCATCTGCTCAGTTTCTGTGGAGGCCTCAGGAAACTTACAATTGTGATGGAGGACAAAGGGGGAGCCAACACTTCACATGGTTAGAGTAGGAGGAATCAAGAGAGGGGGGAAGTACCACACACTTTTTAAACAACCAGATCTCACCATCATGGTAACAGCACCAAGGAGATGGTGTTAAACCGTTCATGCAGGATCTACCCCCATGATCCAATCACCTCCCACCAGGCCCCACCTCCAACATTGAGGATTATAATTGAACATGACATTTGGATGGAGACACAGATCCAAACCATATCATTCTTCCCCTGACCTCTCCCAAATCTCATGTCCTTCTCACATTGCAAAATACTATCATTCCTTTCTGACAGTCCCCCAAAGTCTCAACTCATTCCTCATTAACTCAAAAGTCCAAAGTCTCATCTGAGACAATGCTAGTCGATTCTGCTTATGGGTCTTTAAAATTTTTTAAAGCTAGCTACTTCCAAGATACAATGGAGGAATAAGCATTGGTTAAGTATTCACATTTCAAGAGGGAAGAATCAGACAAAAAAAAAA
>NW_012108175.1:723901-743077 GCF_000951045.1 Mandrillus leucophaeus | reverse complement strand
ACCTGATGTAAATGACGAGTTGATGGGTGCAGCACACCAACATGGCACAAGTATACATATGTAACAAACGTGCATGTTATGCACATGTACCCTAGAACTTAAAGTATAATAATAAAAAAAAAAAGATTAAAAAAAAAAAAAAAAAGAGCTACAAGCGCCATGCAAGTCCAAAACCCAGCAGAGAGCCATTAAATTCTAAAACCCCAAAATAGTCTCCTTTGACTCCAGGTCACACATCCATGGCATATTGGTGCAAGGGGTGGGCTCCCAAGGCCTTGGACAGTCACACCCCTGTGACCTTGCAGGGTTCAGTCACCACAGCTGCTCTCAAGGTCTGGCATTGAGTGCCTGCAGCTTTTCCAGGCACAGAGTGCAAGCTTCCAATGAATCTACAATTCTGGGGTCTGGAAAATGGTGGCCCTCTTCTCACAGCTCCACTAGGCAGTGCCCCAGTGGGGACTCAGTGTGGGGAATCCAACTCCACATTTCCCTTCCTCACTGCCCTAAAAGAGGTTCTATATGAGGGCTGTCCCTGCAGCAGACTTCTGCATGGACATCTAGGCATTGCCACAGAGCCTCTGAAATCTAGTTGGAGACTCCCAAGACTCAACTCTTGCCCTCTGTACACCCACAGGCTTAGCACCACATGGAAGCCACTGAGGCTTGTGGCTTGAGCCCTCTGGAGCAGCACCCTGAGACATATCTGGGGATCTTTTAGCCATGGCTGGAGCTGGACTAACAGGAACACAGGGATCAGTGTCCTAAGGTTGTGCAGGGCACTGGGACTCTGGGCTCAGCTCACAGAACCATTCTTCCCTCCTAAGTCTGTGGGCCTGTGATGGAAGGCACTATGGTAAAGGTCTCTTAAATGCCTTCAAGGCATTTCCCAATTGTCTTGGCAATTAACATTCAACTTTTCTTTAGTTACGCAAATTTCTACAGCTAGCTTGAATTCCTATCCCAGAAAATGGGTTTTTCTTTTCTACCACATGGTCAGGCTGCACATTTTCTAAACTTTTATGCTCTACTTCCCTTTCAAATATAAGTTCCAATTTCAGATCATTTCTTTGCTCTCCCACATATGAGCATACGCTGTTAGAAGCAGCCAAGACACATCTTGAACACTTTGCTTCTTAGAAATTTCTTCCACCAGATACTCTAAATCATCACTCTCAAATTCAAAGTTCCACAGATCCCTAGAGCAGGGGCGCAATGCTGCCAGTCTCTTTACTAAAGCATAGCAAGAGTGACCATTACTCTAGTTCCCAATAAGTTCCTCATCTCCATCTGAAACCTCCTGAGTCTGGACTTCACTGTCCATAGCACTATCAGCATTTTGGCCACAACAATTTAACAAGTCTCTATGAAGTTCCAAACTTTCCCTCATCTTCCTGTTTTCTTCTGAGCCCTCCAAACTACTCCAACCTCTGCCCATTACCCAGTTTCAAAGCTGCTTCCTCATTTTCAAGTATCTTTATGGCAATATCTAACTCCTGGTACCAATTTTCTGTATTAACTTGTTCTTGAACTGCTATAAAAAAAAATCTGAGATGGGAAATTTATAAAGAAAAAAGTTTAATTGACTTACAGTTCTGCAGGCTGTACAGGAAGCATGGCAGCATCTGCTTTGCTTCTGGGGAGGCCTCAGGAAACTTACAACTATGGTGGGAGGCAAAGGAGAACTAGCACTTCACATGGCCAGAGAAGGAGGAAGAGAGAGAATGGGAGGTGGCACACACATTTAAACAATCAGATCTTATGAGAACTCACCATCATGAAAACAGCACGAAATGGATGGTGTTAAACCATTTATGAAAGATCCACTCCCATGATCCAATCACCTCCCACCAGGCCCCACCTCCATCATTGAGGATTATAATTGAACTTAAGATTTGAGTAGGGACACAGATCCAAACCATATCAGCTGGTAATAATGGTTCCTTTCCATATTTAGTGCTCCTTTCAGGATATCTTGTAAGGTGGGTCTGGTGATAACAAACTCCCTTAGCATGTATTTATCTGAAAAGGATCCTGTTTCTTCTTCACTGAGGAAGTTTAGTTGGACAGGGTATGAAATACCCGATTGTAGATTTTTTTTATCTAAGAATGTTGAATATAGGCCCTCAATCTCATCTGGCTTATAGGGTTTCTGCTGAGTGGTTCACTGTTAGCCTGGTGGAGTTGCTTTTGTAGGTGACCTGCCCTTTCTCGCTGTCTTTAATTTTTTTCTTTCATTTCAACCTTGGAAAATCCAATGATCATGTATCTTGGAGATAATTTTTTTGTGTAGAATCTTGCAGAGGTTCTCTGTGTTTCCTGAATTTGACTGTTGGCCTCTCTAGTGAGATTGGGAAAGTTTTCATGGATAGTATCCTTAAATGTACCAAGTTTTCCAAGTTGTTTGTTTTCTCTCATCACTTTCAGGGATGCCAATGATTCATAGATTTGGCCTCTTTACATAATCCCATATTTCTCAGAGGTTTTGTTCATTCCTATTCATTCATTTCTCTTTAATTTTGTCTGACTGTCTTATTTCAGAGAGCCAGTCAACAAGTTGCAATATTCTTTCCTCAGCTTGGTCTACTCTGCTTTTAATATGGGTGCGGTGGCTCACACCTGTAATCCCAGCACTTTGGGAGGCTGAGGTGGGTGGATCACCTGAGGTCAGGAGTTTGAGACCAGCCTGGCCAGCATGGTGAAACTCTGTCCATACTAAAAACACAAAAAGAAATTAGTCAAGCATGGTGGCAGGCACCCATAATTCCAGCTACTCAGGAGGCTGAGGCAGGAGAATTGCTTGAACCTGGGAGGTGGGAGTTGCAGCAAGCCAAGATTACACCATTGCACTCCAGCCTGGGCAACAAGAGGGAAACTCCATCAAAAAAATAAATAAATAAAATAACCTCTGATTGCATTCTGAAATTCTTGTAGTGAGTTTTTCAGCTCTCTCTTATCAATTATGTTCTTTTTTATACTAGCTATTTTGTCTGTCAGCTCCTGCATCATTTTATTGTGATTCTTAGTTTCCTTGGATTGGGTTTTGTCACCCTAAATCTTGATGATCTTTGTTCCTATCCATACTGTGAATCGTATTTCTGTCATTTCAGCAAACTAATTCTGGTTAAGAACACTTGTTGGTGACCTAGTGTAATCATTTGGAGGACATAGGACACTCTAGTCGTTTGAGTTGCCAGTTATTTCATTGGTTCTTTCTCATCTCTGCTTGTGGGTGTTTCTTTAACTACTGGGCTGTCTCTGATTGAAATGGTCAGGCAAGTGCAAGGTGGATGTACTGGGGTCCCAGGTAGGGTGACCCTGCCCAGTGAGGAGAAGTGAGGACCAGGACCTACGTGGAGAACAGCCTGGCCACTTTTCCATGAAGTGGGGGTCTGGAAAGGCCCCTGGTTCTCCTGGACTCTCCAAAGCCAGAAGACAGCAAGGATGAGCATTGCAAGACAGCAAATATAGCAACCCACTCCTCCCACTGGGAGCTCTCTCTCTCTCTCAAGGGGGTGCAAAGCTGCTACTGGCTTGATACGCCCAGTGGGTTGTGGCTGGAGACCCAGGCTGGGAGGCCCCACCCAGTGAGGAGATATGGGAATGGGGACCCATGTAGCAGTCCATCCACTTTTCTGTAAAGCTGCTGCAGTATTCTGGGGATCCACTCCAGTCCCTAGTCACCTCAGATTTTATAGCACCTGAAGTATCAACAGTGAAGGCTGCAAAACAGCAGAGATGGCAGCCTGCCCCTCCCTCTGGAAGCTGTGTCTCAAGGAGGTATAGGTCTGTTGCTGGCCCAAACACATTGGTGGGGTCGTTGTAGACTTTGGCTGGGAGATTCCTCCCAATGAAGTAAAAAGGGATCTGGGACCCACATGAAAAAGCAGTCTGGCCACTTCACCGTAGAGCTGCTGCACTGTGCTGGGGGACCACTCCAGTCCCTAGTCACCTTAGACTCCATAGAACCTGAAAGCAACAATGACTAAGGCAGTGAAACAACAAAGATGACTGCCCATCCTTCTCCCTGGGAATTCCATTCCAGGGAGGCCCAGAACTGCCAGCTGGTAAACACCAGGAAAAGTGGCTGATAACCCCGGTCAGGAGATCTCACCCAGTGAGAAGAAGCAAGATCAGGGACCTGAATTTAAAAAGCAGCCTGTCTACTTTTCTGTAGGCTGATTCCAAAAACAGCAAAGGCTGCAAAACAGAAAAGATGGTGGTCTGCCCCACCCCTCTCTGGAAGCTCCATCTCAGAGAGGTGTAATGCCGCTACCACCTGCTGGCTAGAGTTCCAAGCCAGTGGGTCTTATTCTGTGAGGTGACATGGAAGCAGGGCCTGTAGACCATCATTGCTCAGCCCCCTGGATTCAACCCCTTTCCTAAGGGGTATGTATGGCAATCTAACCTCCCACTTCGCTAAAGTTGCAGCCACTTTTGCTAGGAAGCCCAGGTCTCTAAGGCTCCCTAGGGATCTGTGTGTGTCTGAGTATCTGCTCTGCCAAGACTCCACATAGCTCTGCATATTAGAATGTGGGCCATGGTGGAGTGGGTTCATGAGGAAATCTCCTGACCCAAGAGTTGCAAAGACCCATGGGAGAAGCATGGGTCCTCGAGGTCACTCACTCACTCACTGCTTTCCTGGGCGGGGCTGGCTTCTCTGTCTCTGTGTTGTTCCTGGGTGGGCAGTCATCCTGCCTTGCTTTTCTCCATCCTCCATGGGTTGAGTTATTTTCTTGATGGCTGGTAGTGGTTTTTCCTTTCCATATTTATCCACATTCTGATCTCTACGTCTATCATTCCTTAAGGAGCTCTTGTACGGCAGGTCTGATGGCAGTGAATTTCCTCAGCATTTGCTTGTCTGAAAAGGATTTTATTTCTCCTTCAATTATGAAGCTTGGTTTGGCCAGATATGAAATTGTGGGTTGGAATTGATTTCTTTAAGAATGTTAAACATTGACCCCCCAATGTCTTCTGGCTTGTAGGGTTTCCACCGAGAAGTCTGCTTCTCAATGCATTAGTCTGATGGGCTTCCCTTTGTAAGTGACCTGGCCTTTCTCTCTGGCTGCCCTTAACATTTTTTCTTTCATTTCAGTTTTGGAGAATCTGATAATTATGTGTCTTGGGGATAATCTTCTCATGAAATATTTTACTGGGGTTCTCTGCATTTCCCGAATTTGAATGTTGGCCTATCTAGCAAGGTTGGGGAAGTTCTTATGGATGATATCCTGAAATGTATTTTCCAAATTGGTTCCATTATCCCCTGAAAGAGCAAAATATTTCATATTTTGGAAAACGTCTATGACCAATCAGTCATAGAATCAGTCTCTTTACGTAATACCATATTTCTCAGAGGTTTTGTGTATTCCTTTTCAATCTTTTTTTTCTCTATTCTTGTCTGCCTGTCTTATTTCAGAAAGACAGTCTTTAAGCTCTGAGATTCTTTCCTCCACTTGGTCTATTCTGCTATTAATATGTACAAATGCATTATGAAATTCTTGTATTGTGTTTTTCAGCTCCATCAGACCGGTTATGCTCTTCTCTATCCTAGCTGTTTTGTCAGCTCCTGCAATGTTTTATTGTGATTTTTAGCTTCCTTGCATTGAGTTAGAACGTGCTCCTTGAGCTCAGCGAAGTTCACTTTTATCCATATTCTGAGGTCTACTTCTGTTGTTTCAGCCATGTCAGCCTCAGCCCCATTTTGAACCCTTTCTGGAGAGGTGATGTGGTCATTTGGAGGAGAGACGGCACTCTGGGTTTTTGAGTTTTTCATATTCTTGCACTGATTCTTTTTCATCTTTGTGGGCTTATCTACCTTCAATATTTGAGATTGGCCTTTGGATGGGGTTTTTGAAGGGAGGGTTCCCTTTTAACAGTCTGACCACTTTACTGTAGTGATACTACGGTTTGCTGGTCATCCATTCCAGAACATAGTCACCTCAGATTTTCTAGTACCTGGAGGTATCATCAGTTAAGGTTGTGAAACAGCAAAGATGGCAGCCTGCCCCTTCTTCTTGGAGCTCTGTCCCAGGGGGGTACAAATCTGTTGCCAGCCTGAACCCACCTGTAGGAGGTGACTGGAGACCCTGGTTGAGAGGTCTCACCCAGCCAGTAGAAACAGGATCAGGGACCCGCTTGAAGAAGCAGTCTAGCCCCACTTTTGTAGAACAGCTGAGCTATGCTGGGATACCATTTCTGCCCCTCATGGTGTTGGGCTCTCCAAAACCTGGAAGCTGGAATGGCTAAATTGTGGAAACAGCAAAGAGGGCGGCCTGCCACTCTCTTTAGTAACTCTGTCCCAGGAAGTTTCCAAACCCTTGTCAGCCAGAGAGCATCAGTGGGAGTGGCTGAAGACCCTGGTTGGGAAGTTCTTCTCAGTGAGGAGGAACAGATCAGGGACCTGCTTAAAGAAGCAGTCTGGCCACGCTTTTGTAGAGCAGTTGTGTCATGCTGAGGTACCACTTCTGCCCTCAGATGGTTTGAACTTTCCTAAGCCAAGAGACTGGAATGACTGAGTTGTCCAAACAGCAAAGATAGTGGCCCGTCCCTACCCCTCCACACTCCATCCCAGGGAGAAATCAAAACTCTGTCTGCCAGAGAATATGGGTGGAGTTGGCTAGAGGCCTTGGTTGGGAGGCCCTGCCCTATGATGAAGAATGGATCAGGTCCCACTTAAAGAAGCAGTCTGGCCATGTTTTGGCAGAGCAGTTGTGCTGTGCTGGGAGGTCCCGTCAGTCCCCAGTTGTCCAAACAAAAGATAGCTGCCTGCTCCCACCCCTAGGAACTCCATCCCATCCCAGGTAGGCAAAACACCATTGCCAGAGGGCTGGCTGGAAATCCAAACCGGTGGGTCTTATCTGGTGAGGTGCCAAGGAAGTGGGAATCACAGGCCGACACTACTTGGCCTCTGGGATTCAACTCCCCTCCTAGGGGTGTGTGTGGAGGTTCAACCTCCCACCTTGCCTGAGTTGCAATCACTCTGACCAGGGATCCTGGGGCTAGAGTATGTAAAGCTCCTGGGACTCTGTGCACACCTGGGCAGTTGCTCAGCAGAGACTTCATGCAGCTTTGTGTGTCAGACCAAGTCCTGGTGGAGTGGATTCATGAGGGGATCTCCTGACCCAAGGGTTGCAAAGGTCCATGGGAGAAGTGTGGTTGCTAGGGATCACATATTCATTCACTGCTTCCCTGGGCAGGGAGAGGTTCCCTTGGCTCCATGTTGCTCCCAAGTAGACTGTCGCCCTGCTTTGCTTTTCTCCTTTCTCCATGGATTGAGCTCTTTCCCTGATCAGTCTCAATGTGAGAACGTGAATGTTTCAGTTGAAATTGCTGTCTTTACTTGCCCCTTTCATTTCTCTCCATGAGAGCCAAGAGTCTTTGCTGCTTCTAGTCAGCCATCTTTGGTCCAGCTTTGTTTCCTTGATGAATCCCAATGCATGTACCCGGAAGTACAGTTAAAGGTGCTGTATTTACTCACTCCTTCTATTTCTCTCTATGAGAACAGTGCATACTAGCTGTTTATAGTAAGCCATCTTCAGAATTTATTTTTTAATCTAAATATGAAGTTTACACCTATATATGACAAATTTTGTCTTACTGATTTCAGCCAGTCAGTCTTTGCTCATTTAATTCTCATAACTTTGAGGAAAGTATGGCTTATTCCCTTTACAAAGAAAGTGAGGCTCAGCAACGTGACTTCCCTCAATTTTGCCAGCAAGATTGAAGCAGTCAAGGCTGTAATCCAGGTATTCTAACACACAATCCAGTTCATGGGTCCCTCTACATATCTCTGCAGTTTCTAGCCCTACCATAGGCTTTCAGGAAATGTTTAGAAACTGGATTATGCTGAATGGCCTGAGCCCTGTGGCAGAGACTCAGACATGTCAGATGAGATTAATTTACCCCTGTTGTGGACTAGCTTGTGTCACTCCAAAATTTACACATTGAAGCCCTACACTCCAATATGGTGACATTTGGAGATGGGACCTTTGGAGGTAATTAGATTAGATGAGATCATAAGGATATAATCCTCATGATAGAATTAATGCCCTTATTAGAAGAGGAAGAGAACAGAGCTCATTCATTGGTTCTGTCTCCCCAGCCCCCTCCTCTGGCTTTCTCCCTCCCATGTGAGGACATAGTGAGAAGGCAGTCATCTGTTTGCAAGCCAGGAAGATAGCCCTCATCAGGACCCCACCTTACTGGCTCCCTGATTTCAGACATCCCAGCCTCGGTAATCGTGAGAAATAAATATCTGTTGCTGAAGCCAGCCACCCAGCCTATAATATTTTGTTACAGCAACCCATCAGACAAAGGCAACCTCTTCCATAGGATTGCCAAAAGAAGACTTGTATGGGAATTAAACCAGATATTTGACAAACTCGAGATAGCCTTGTGGATAAACTTATGAAATATGAAACTACAAGACCAGTCAAGTGCCATTGTAACTGGTTAAATGCAGTATCCAAAGAGGGCAACTGTTTGATGGTAACTTGAAAGGTTTTATATTTGGCTGGATTTGAGAAGCATGCTTATACTGGACTTGAATATAGATATGGAAGAAGCACTTTAATATCTGCAGGTGACCTCAATCTGGGACATGAAACAGGTATCAGAAAAGACCCAAAGTGAAAGATGGGCTTAATTTTTAAAATGGTAATTGAAGAAAATTGTCACCATTTTGTGTTAGGTCCTGGGTGAGGCCCTTTCTATAAATAAGCACATTTAAAATAGATTAAATCAAGCCTTGCAATTAGATCCGGATCCAGAAAAAGGAAGATTAAAACAGAGCATTGTTACATGTGCAATCAATTTTAGGGTCTCCTTACTCTTCCATGAACTTGCCAAGTATGCTCTTGCCTTAAGGCAAAGCAAAGATGTCCTCTCTCACTACTTGTCAATATTATACTAGAAGCTCTAGCTAGTAAACTAAGACATGAAAAAGAAATGAAAGATATACAGATTGGAAAGGAAGAAGTAAAATTGTCTTTATTTGCAGATAACATAATTCTGTATAGAAAAATCTAAAGGATCTATAAACAAAACTCTCCTGTGAATATAAGCAATTATAACAACGTCACAGGATACAAGGTCAATATATAACTGTCAAATTCTTTCTCATATACTAGCAATGAACAGTTAGAATTTGAAAATCTTAAAGCAATACTATTTTGAATAGCATAAAAATGATAAAATATGTGTAAGTCTCACAAAATATGTGTATAATGTGCTTATGAAAAACTACAAAACATTTGTGAAAAAATAAAAAAGATTTATATCTTCAAAATAAAAGGAAAGAAATTTCACAATTATGAATTGGAAGATTCAATATTGTTAAGATGTCAAAACCTCCCATTTGATGTATACGTTCAATGCAATCCAAATGACAACAAACTATTTTCAGATAAACAGATTCTAAAATATATTTGATGCCTAAAGTATCTCAGATTTGGTCAGTGGGACCCCTTTCAAACTGGCTCATGTGTCCTTTTGACATGCCCTTATCATTCTTTGATACTCCCTTAATTTCTAGCACAAAAAGATGTTCTAGGCTCTTGTGTTTCCTTAGTTCTAGGACTGAAATAAGCCATTTATCCAAGGTTCCCTGGTTCAATTTAGTGGAGAATGGTATACACGTCCCTCGACTTATGATGGGGTTACATCCCAATAAACCCATGTAAGTCAAAAATATCGTAAGTCAAAAATGCATTTAGTACTCCAGTAAGCCCCTCATAAAGTCAAAAATGGAAAATTGAACCATCATAAGTGAGGGACTGTCTGTATGTAGAAATCCAGATTTGGGTGCAAGGTGTGCTTACTGCTACTGTAATGTCAGTGCTTCTAGTTATTCTCAGTGGGCAGTCCTATCATACACATGCATGCAGATACACACATACACACAAAAAAAAATGTGTTTAAGTATATACATATATATTTTATAAGCCATATGTATGAAATAAACCATAAGCTATTCTTATGTATCCAATTCCATTCCAACACCATGAGGTTTATTTAACCTTCCATTTTCTATATTTTTAATTCCCGTCTTCAAGAATGAGGAAACTACTTTACATTATCCACAACATATTCGTAAAGTAATTTGTACATACACAAAGCAATTTGGGAATGCTAATTCATAACTGCAAAACAAACCTATTAACTGGAATCCAATATTTGTTTACACATTTTTTGTCTTTATAGAGAATATAGTCAAATTACCGTGTTCAAAACTTACTTGGGTTAATTTGGTTTTCCTCTGTTTATTCTAGTCTTTTTATTCATCTGAAATACTTTTAGATTCATTTGTTTCCATTTATATTCTATTTTTAAACCTCCATGTTTGTGAATTTTGTTTTATTTTTGAGAATGTGAAACATCAACATGGTTTGAAAGGTCAGAACTATACAAAAAATTATATTCAGAGAAATGCCCCCCATTCTTTGCATCTTGTTCTAATTCCTAATCGTTTCCACCCAATTCTCACCTACCTTCAGAGGTAATCATTCTCATTAATTTTTGGTTTATCCTTTCTGTGTTTCATTTTGCATGAATGAACAGATGTATGTATATTTTCTTATTACCTTTTTTCTTCTTAAACATAAAGTAGCATACTGTAGGTTTTTTTGCAGTCTGATTTTTTAATTAACATTCTAGAATCACTCCATAAGATATCATCCAGATACTCCTCATTCTTTTTCTTTTACAAATGTATAATACTCCATTTTGTGGATGTACTATAGTTTACTCAACCATTGTTCTATGTATCAGCACTTAGGCTGATTGTAATATTTTCAATTGCAAACAAAGCTAAGATGACTACATTATGTATGCATATGTATTGCTGGAGATGTATGTAGAGTAAAGGGTTTCTGGATCAAAAGGCAATGGAAATCCCTGCCAGGATCATATTGTTGCGACTGAGAGAAGAGTTGAACTTCTATTACTCTCCTGGAAAAAGCAGGCAGTGCTTCAATTTTCCCACCAGAGTAGAGTCAGTGGGGTTCAACAATCAGCTGAAACTTCAACCCTACCCAGCAGCAAAGAGACATAGGAGGTGAGGTTGTTCAAGGCATAGAGGCTAGTTATCACTACAGTTAATCCTCTCAACCCCAAGTCATCAAGGCCTAATAGAGAGCTGACTCTCCACCTGAATCCAACAACATGTGACTGAAAAAAGCAGTGAGAGTTGGTGCTAGTCAGCAATCTATTATCACCAAATGCCTAGTTTTACTGGGACCTAGTGAAGAGCTAAACCTATACATCCACCCAGCAGCAAAAAGACTAAACAAGGCAGTTTGAAGCAGGGATACTGACCATTCTTGCTCTTTCCTATTATGAACTGAATGTTTGTGTCCTCCCCCACCATTCATATGTTGATGTATAATCTCTAATCTGATGATATTTGGAGGTGGCACCTTTGGAAAGTAATTAGGTCGTGAGGGTGGAGCCCACACAAGTGAGATTAGTGTTCTTATAAAAGGCCAGAGAACTAGATCACTCTCTTTCCCCATGTGAGGATACAAGTAGAAGTCAACTGTCTACAACTTGGAAAAGGGCCCTCACCAGAACCCGACCAGGCTGATACCCTCTTCTCAGACTCCCAGCCTCCAGAACTGTGAGAAATAAGCATGTTTAATTCTTAAATATGGTTTAATATTCTTTTCCATTTCTGTACATTACAACACCAAGATTTTGCTGCTTAGGATCTCTCTGAAGAAGCTATAGAGAATGCAAAGGCTACAATTTTCACCCCCTCTTATTTATGTGTTTGTATGTGTAAGTGTAATACATGTCAGTATATATTAATACACACATCAATAAATCATGCAATATATATCACCAAAGAGAACACATTGATTAAAGAAATACAAAAGTTAGGTATCATTTCCAAACTTAAATAGTAAAAATTAAATCTACAAAAGGAGCCTCATACTCTAAATGTATCATGTGAAACAACAAGCATATTCAAAAATGTAAATTTACCTCCAATTTCTCTGGTCTTGTCATATCACTTCAGACCCATTTACAATGGCAAAATCCTAAGATACTTCTGTGAAGAGAGCGTTTTTACTCACTCTTGGGTGTTCTACAAACAAATAGCAGAGCCCAAAGCAAAAAAAAAAAAAAAAGCTTGTTCCAGTAAAGTGTCTCCCATGTTGGTGAACACCAAAGAATCAACTCCTCTCAATGGGGGTTGAGACATCAGGTTACACATTAACAGACAGTCATTTGGACCTCAGAGTACAGTGTGAGAACCAGAAGCTTTACATTTAAGACACACTCCATTTAAGTGAAATAGGATTATTGGAAAGATAGGCAGATCTGTAACCTGGGAACAAGATGCTGGTTCAGATCAATAAAGTTACGAGTGACTAAGTCAAGTCAGCAAAGAACAGCAGTCAGGCACTAAAGTGTTAAAAGTACCCAATTTGAAAACCAAATGCACCCCACTATCCTAGTCAGTGTGGAAGTGATATCAATTGACTTTGGTCCTTCAAAGTCCATTCATTATACTTTTTTCCATTGCTACCACTGGGCACACACTATACACTTTGTTAGCTGTCACCACATCAAGCATGGCATGCATGTCAACTGGGTTCAAGTCTGACTTATAGCCCAGATGTGAAGCATAAGCTTCAAGGTCTCAGGCCAACTTTTGAATCCAAAATAGTCTTAAGTCCATGGTGCCAGAGCTGTGTCCTCTCCCTTTCCACCTGCCCTTAATTTCTCATGTGAGAGGTGATTGTAAGTCCCACATTTGAAACAGATGTCCCAACCCCACCAGGAGGTTGGGAGTTTATAATTACATGTAGTTATACATGTCTGTCGTTTCTGTGAAAAACCTTGCAGTTCAGTTTAATAAATCAAAACATTCATATAATTTCATGCCATCCAACACAAGGAAAACACGCCCACCTCCCTTTAAACGATAATTGGCCCTAACAAAATAAAATCATCTTTAAATTTCTTCATTTCCGCTTAGATTGCATGTTTTATTTCTCCCAATCCCGGCAGCAGACAGAAGCCCCATCATATCCATCCCAAACTGGTTTCTAGTAGGCTAAGGTTATAAGGACCCTTGTCAAAACAATTGATTCAAAGGGCTCACAAAATGCTGGCACAAATGTGTCTGCCAAACAAATGGAAGCAAACAGTGCATTGTCCCAAATACTTCAGGAGTCAGTTTGATTTTGCAATGCAATTTGCATCCTTGAAACTGCCAGACTGGCAGGGGAGTGAGTAGCGTGAGGGAGTGAAGTTGAAATTGCCTCCTATTAGCTCACCCTTTCAACATCAAACAGAGACCAAGAGAGAAATGGTTCCAACATTTCACCACATATATTTTTTCTTATGCAGTCTAAGCTGAGAATGCCATGTAAATGGGTCACTGCAAAATGCAATAATTTAATTTTTCTCCAATCAAAATAAGAAACAAACCAGTCTGATCTCACTTCTATTAACTTTTGAAAGTTTACAACAATTAAAGTATTTTTGCTTCTACGTATGAAGGTTAAAAAAAAGATTTTTTTTTTCATAAAATACAAGAGCAACCAATTTTACTACCAAGTAAAGTGAAAACTGGGATTCCTTTTTACACTAGTCCAAAGTTGCATTTAGGAACTTAGTTGTAGGCTGCTGTGTTAACACCATGACAAACCAAAGTGTAGGATTGGGTCTGGTTTTGTTTCGGTTTTCTTTTCAATATCTAATGCTCATGGATTAAATTCCGGAAATGTTCCAATTGTGAGGCAGGGATATGTTTGGATTCGACCATGGGTATGCTCCTTGGGTTGGATGTTGGAGGGTGAGGCACGTTTTGCTGACTACCTACTAGTCACCAAGGTAAAAAAATTCATCGTCTCCTGTCATTCTATTCCCTAGAAATCTACTTGGTACCACAAGATACCTCCACTTCTACCAAATCCTTTCACAAACTGAGACATTTCTTGTGATTTATCTGTGACAATTTCCAACGTAGCTCCACATTTTTTATAGTTGTTAGCAAACCATTCCAACAGGGGTATGCTCTCAATAAGCTCATGTTCCCATCCAGTCTTTTTGTCTATGAAATGAGATGTATCCTTTTCTTTCTCTGGAGTTAGAGAATTTTCTCCTCTTCTGTGCCTTGTCAATGAAGAACATATCTCATTATCCAGATTTTCAAAGACTATTAGAATCTCTACAGCTCCCATTTTCAAAGCCTTTAGCGAATCTTCAATGCCAAAACAGTACTTGCCCATGTCCTGGCTGATTTTATCAAACTATCGTCCTATTAATTTCTTCTCTTGAATGAATTTCACATTGGAGAGGACTTCAGTAGATAACTCAATAGCTTAGTTGAATCCATTTTCACCACCATAGGATATACAAACTAACTTTAAAACTTTTTATTGCAACTTTTGATCAAATATATCAGATTGACTTAGTTCAGTTTTAAAGTTAGCGGATCCAGCTAAAACTAGACCAGTCACATTCACTTTGTCTCCAGAAATAAACAGCTACACAGCAGTCTCTGCTACTTTCCAAACATAGTTATATCGCTTTTCCATTCTTAAAGAGGCAAAACACAGGGATGACTGACCTCCTTTACCGTGTTTCTTTGGGAGATCCACAATGAATTTGTGCAGGACTTGTGTTTCCTTGGAGTATGCCAAAAACTGCACCACTACCATCTATTACAATAAAGCCAAATTTGCTATAATCTGAAAGTAGTGCTATAAGAGCCTCTGTATGGAATTTGTTGTCACACAAGTACAATGATGTATTAATTGGTTTGAAAGGTTCAAAGTCAATGTTGACTTTCTTTTCCTTTCCTTCTTCTGTTGCAGTTGTTCCACAGTAAACAACCAGACCATTTGAAGGTACTTTGTTATAAAGTTTAAGCCTTTGTTGTACAGATGTAATGGCTCCCAGGACTGAAAGACAGTTTACTCATGACTCAATGTTAGATGCAATTCCAAACTTGTCTGCTAATAATTTTGTCACTCAGAGCATTTGTTTTTTTTTTTAAACCACACAGTATATAGTACTTTGTTATAGCAACCTAAACTAAGACAACTCCCCCACCATTCCCCATTGTCAGCAGGGTCCAACTAGAAACTGAGCTTCCATTTTTACCATGCAGCAACAAAGCGGCATGATTCAGCGCTCCACTTCCATACTCCCTGGTGTCAGTGAGGCCAACAGGAAGCTGAACATATCCAGCTCTTGTGCTACTTCAACATAGAGACTATGTGCTTTAAAATAATGTTAAGTGTAATTAAACATCTCACAGTATAATTTCCAGAATGTTTGGAATACAGTAAAAAATCACTCATCATACCAACAACCAGGAAAACCACAATTTGAATAAGAAAAGACAACCAATAGATGCCAACACTGAGTTGATAGAGATGTTAGAATTGCCTTACAAGGATTTTAAGGTATCCATCATACAATTACTTTAATAAGGACTTACAAATTTCCTTGAAATAAATGAAAAAAAAAGAAAACGTCAGAAAAGAAATTCAAGTTATATTTTAAAATAACAAATGGAAATTATAGAACATAAAAAGGCAATAAGCAAATTTTTTTAAATTACTCGCTGGGCTTAATAGTAGAGTAGAGATGACAGAGGATAGAATCAGTAAATTTGAAGACAGATAAATAGAATTTATTCAATCTTAACAACGGGGGTAAATAGAATTTTTAAAAAAGAAGAGGACCTAAGGGACGTGTGAGAATGTATAAAAAATATAGACATAAAAGTTCTTATTACCAGAGTTCCAGAAGTAAAGGGGAGTATGGCTGAGAGAATACTCAAAAAAAATACTGGCTGAAAACTTCCCAAATTTGGTGAAACACATAAACCCACAGATTCAAGAAGTTCAGTGAATTGCAAATAGGATAAATCCAAAGAAACACATGTCAAGACACGTGATATTTAGCTTCTGAAAACTAAATATAAAGAAAACATCTTGAAAGCAGCCAGAGACAAACAACACATTTCCTCTAGGATGATACTAATTCAAACGAAAATGTATTTCTCATCTAAAACCATAAAGGCCAGAAATAAGTAACAACATATTTTAAGTGCTGAAAGAAAGGACTTGTCAAACACAAATTGTATATCCAGCAAAAATATCTGTCAGGAATGAAGGGTAAATCGAGACATTCTCAGATGAAGAAAAATAAAGAGAATTTGTTGCTAGCAAATCTATCCTTAAAAAATAGCTAAAAGAAGTTCTTTAAACTTTCTTAGAAAGGAAATTATAACAGAAGAAGGCTTGGAACTTCAGAAAAGGAAGAACATAGGAATACAAAAAAGAGGTGTAATAGCAAGAGATAATCCTACTTCTCCTGAGTTTTTAAATCTTATCTGAAGATTGAAGCGAAAATTATAACACTATGTGATATGGTGCTCAATATATGCACAGTAAGTATTTAAGACAGTTATATTTTATTTGAATGCACAGGATAAAATGACCTAAGTAGAAACAAGGTTTCTATATTTCATATTAGTATTAAAAATCCGACACCAGTACACAGTGATATGTTAGTATACATATGGTAATCTCTAAAGCAATTATGAAGAAAACTATGCAAAGTGGTATACTCAAAAACAGTATATGGTGTGAGTTGGTTGCAGGTAATATTTTAAAGAGAAAGAAAAAAATGGTATAAATAAATCAAGGTGTAATCCAAAATATTTTACTTAACCAACAAGATGTTAAAAATTAAAAGGCAAATAAAAGAATTGAGAAATAAAGAAAACTAGTAGAGCACACATAATAAGGTGGCAGACATAAGCATTAATATATTAATAATTACCTTATGTGTAAATCATTTAAATACACCAATTAAAAGAGAGAGATTTGGGGGAGGGAATTATGTTTAAAATTATGGTTTACAAGAAATTCATCTTAAATACAAAGGTATGGCAAAAATTAGGGAAAAATGCATATTATGTAAACATTAATATCAGATAAAACAGACTTCAAAGCAAAGCATTGAAGGAGGACCCCAACACAGTGTCCATATTCAAAGACTGGGAGAGTATTTTGTGGGGGTGAGTTTCAGGCATTTAAGAAAATGCTTTCAAAATATGAGCGTCCACTAAGCTAACAGAATGCAGACTTCAGTAGCCACACATAAAGAATACAGGCTTTATAAAAAATGGTTTACAAAAGTCACTAAAAAGTAACAACAAGCAGCAAAACAAATTTAGGGGAACAGGGATAATCTGACACCAAGTGCTGCCACTTCATAATACATAAAATGTTCAGATTTCAACAATAAATTATGAGACATGCAAAGGTGCACTCAGTATAGAAGAAGAAGAAGAAGAAGAAGAAGAAGAAGAAGAAGAAGAAGAAGAAGAAGAAGAAGAAGAAGAAGAAGAAGAAGAAGAAGAAGAAGGAGAAATTAATAGAAACATTCCCTGAGAAAGGCTAGGCATTGGACAAAGGCTTTAAATCTCCTCTCTTTGGCCAGGCATGGTGGCTCACCCCTCTAATCCCAGCACTTTGGGAGGCAGGTGGATCACAATGTCAGGAGATTGAGACCCTGGCTAACACAGTGAAATTCCATCTCTACTAAAAATACAAAAAAATAGCTGGATGTGGTGGCATGCACCTGTAGTCCCAGCTACTTGGGAGGCTGAGGCAGGAGAATCGCTTGAACCCAGGAGGTGGAGGTTGGTTGCAGTGAGCCAAGATCGTGCCACTGCACTCCAGACAGAGTAAGACTCCATCTCCAAAAAAAAAAAAAAAAAATCTAGCTCCAAGAGCTATAGTAATCACGGATAAATAAATAAATAAATAAATAAATAAATAAATAAATAAAAGGAAACCAGGAGAACAAAGTCTCAACAAATAAAGAATATCAATAAAGAGAAGTCATTTCTTAAAAAGAAACAAATACAAAATCTGGAGAACAAAAGTAAAATAACAGAAATAAAGACTTCACTAGAGGAGCTCAATGGTAGATTAGGGCTGGTATAAGAAATAATCAGTAAAGTTGAAGATAGGTCAAACAAGAGTGTGCAGTAAGAGGAACAGAAATACAAAGAAAAAATAAAAATAAATAGAGTCTTAGAGACCTGAGGGAAACCATCAGGCATACCAACATTTGAATAGTGAAACCTCCAGAAGGGAACATAAAATGAATGGGCAAAAGAATGTTTAAAGTAGTAATGTCCAAAAGTTTCTCGAATAATCATGAAAGATAGGAATCTACACATCCAAGAAGCATAATTTACTCCAAGCAGGAAAAGCTAAAACATATCCACACTGAGACAAGTTATGATCAAAGTGTAAAAAGCCAAAGACAAAGAGAGAATATTGAAAGCAGCAAGAGAAAAGTGACTTTCCCACAAATGAAAAAGGGATCTTCAATGAGAAACAAATCAATTTCTCTTCAGAAACCATAGACTTCAGAAGATGGGCACAATATATTTTAAGTGCCAAAGAGGGGGAAAAAAAAAAAAAAACTATGAACCAATAATTCTACATTCAGCAAAACTTTTGTCCTTCAAAAATAAAGGCAAAATTAAGACATTCCCAGGCAACAAAAAACTGAGGGAATTTGTCACTAACAGACCTACCCTAAAAGAAATTATAAGGGAGTTGTTCAACCTGAAATGAAAGAACACTAGACAGTAACCCAAAATCATACAAACAAATAAATAACAATGGTAAAAGTAGCTGCATAGATAAATATAAAAGTCCCTGTTACTGCATTTTGGGGGTTTTTTGTTTCTTTGTTTTTTGTTTTTGTGTTGTTCTTGTTGTTGTTTGTTTACTTTTTGAGATAGGGTCTTACTTTATTGCCCAGGCTGGTCAACAAAGATGTTAATTGTAAGATGTTAACTGTAATCTCCAGTGTAAGAAAAAAAATTTAAAACTATACAGAAAAAGATAAGTAAATTCATATGGTATATTTTGGGTGGGGTGGATGATGAGCAATTACTTAATGGGTACAGTGTACATTATTTGAGCAATGGTTACCTGCAGGGGCCTTTGAAAACAGTATGCTGAGAATAGACAGGGCTCAAGGACAGTAGCTCCAACTGAACTTTTAATGAACTCTCATAGGCGCCAAGAAGGCGAGTAGATAAGAAAGAATATAGAAACAAGGTACTGAGTAGAAGGTTACATGTGGGAAAAGAAAGTTTGTTTTGCATTGCATTTTTTCTGCAGA
>NW_012108175.1:698471-717134 GCF_000951045.1 Mandrillus leucophaeus | reverse complement strand
AAATTTACACAAATTTTAAAAATAAAAACAAAACAAAATAATCAAATATATATATTTTTACATTTTTTCTTATATTACCAAGTAATTAATATTCATGCTACAAAGATTAGAAAATACACACCAAAAAAAAAAATATATATATATATAGAAAAGATTCTACACTTTTCTTCACTCAGATCTACTGATTCCAGGGAGTCTCCCAATGTTTGTCCAAAGGGACTGCACATGATTTGTTTTGGGGCAAGATGGGACTACTCCATCCTCTATCTAGAGATTCCCTCTCTCTACATGGTGGCTGGAACGGAGCAGTGCTCAGCTAATAACCATGTTTAACATAAGTGATGATAAATAAACTCAAGAATGCTCTTCTGATGCAGGGATTAACCTGTCTGTCTGAGCACAAGCCTATCACTGAGTGTTTGGGTTTCTTGCACTTGCAAAAAAATGCTAGGATGACATCCCCCAACATTTGTGGTTTCTTAGGCTACTTTCTTGGGACAATTCTGAGTCTATCTCGGTCGACAGGATGCCCGCTGCCCCTGTCTCTCTAAGTCTTTGTTTAAATGTCTTCCCTGACAACGCCCAGCCAGTCCTCTTTCCTCAACATTGTCCACACGTGACTCTACAGTCTCTGCTGCATGGGGCCTGTTTTCTCAGGTAGGACCTCAAAGGGAAGGCACCTGTTTCTGGACAGGAGTCAGAAGCTCCTGAGCCCGGGAGCATCCCTAGAAGGGGAGTTTCAAGCCACACCAGCCCACAGTCAGACTGAAGTCATTTGAAGACTAGGAAACTAGAAGGTTTTCCTCTTAAAATAACACAGAATACATATCCATTATACAAAAATTCAGACTATACAGAAAAGTGCAAAGAAAGTGAAGGCCACCCCCACCCTGCCTCCCTGACAGTCAGGCTACGCTGTCTGTGCATTTGACAGGCTTTGTTCCTAACATTCACTTTATTGCAAAAATGGGTTTATCATAAATTCAATTTTCTAAACTACTTATCTCAATTAAGTGAGAATTCCTCTGTCAGAATGGTTGGTGCTCTCTTGCCAGGCAGCCAAGCCAGCCACTGCTGTCCCTTCTTATTTGTCAAGTGCCTTGGAGGGTGTCCACGCTGTGTCTGTGGACACCACCAAGTCTCTTGTTGTGGAGTAGGGGCCCAGGACCCTAGGACTGAATGGAGGAAACACAGGCTCAGATTCCTCTTGGCCACCTTCTCATTGGGCAGTCTTCCTGGACACTGCTGGGGTTCTGAACCCTGAGCACGTGGGTGTGCCATGGGAGGTCAGGACCATGACACAGGGACATCAGCAGGGAGTCCAGGCATACACCCTGGAGCCAGGAGGTCCTGGGGTACCTAGCGCCACCCCACCCCAGGCAGCCTGTGAAGGCTTAGGGTACTGGGCCCCACCCTGAGAGCTGAGAGTGGTCCTACCCAGGCCCCCTGGCAGGATACGGGCCAGCAAGTCCCACACAGCACTGGGGGACACCTGAGGAGAGAGTTGGGGCAGGGGGAACCCCAGCTGGGCCTCAGGGCCTGAGAACGCACTGCCCTCTCACTTTCCATATCCTGAAATCAAGGGCTGACCAGTCAGTGATTTGCACTCCAACAACCAAACTCCAAATCCCAATGGCTTCTAACAACAAACGTCAATCCGTCTTGCTTCTGAGTCAGCTGAGAGGCTTCACCACTGGGCCTGCTCCACATTTCCTCAGTGCAAGAAGGCCCTCCCTTCTGATATCACCAAAGTGAGATCTTGAGAGTCCTGGGCTCAGAGCTGGCAGGAGCAAGGCAAAGGGAGTGGGTACAACAAGTGAGAAAGCAAGTGGAGGGTGGGGGGTGCTCACAAGTGCCAACTTAACCCTTGTGACTAAGAGGGGGTTGAGGGGCAGACTCCAAGGCCAGGAGAGCCCGGAGCCACCCTTGGCTCCAGACTTCACAGGCCTGAGTGCTCCTGGACCCCACCAGGGCCACAGCAGAAACTCAGGCTGAAGCAAAAGACAGCGGTTTGTGGCAGAACCCAGCATAGCAGGCCGTCCCCTCCCAGGCGCCTTTCTCATAGTTAATAACGCATACAGTTACACAGATTCCTGCATCTAACACAGCCAGGAAGCCATACAGCAGTCTAGGAGTGGGGTGCGTCTGCACCTGTTTAGTGACAGAATCAAGGACTTGGCAGGCCATAAGTTTCCTGCGAGTGTAGCCCCCACAAACCCACCACTTTGGTCATCTTCACTCTGCATGGGAGTTTGGAGGACCCCAGCTTGGGGCACACAACTTGTCATCCTGAGGGGAGAGAGGGCAGTTCTCCCAGAGTCGGCCCAGCCCTAGCCCTTGGAGGCGCAAGGGAAGGAGTTCATAGAGCACTTTATTGGTTCTCACAACCAACTCTCTTCACTTATCCCGTAACATGGCAAAAAGACCAAATAGGAGGGTGCCCAGCAGACTCAGGCCATGGTCTTCAAGATGCCGGCCATCTTCTTGGCATCTCGGCCTACATGTGTGTCCCACATCACCTTCCAGCTGCACCTGGTGGGTCAGCTGCTGCCTTATAGCCAGCAGGGGGCTAGCTCTGTTGGCCTGGAGCTCCTGAAACCTGGTCCTTTCTCTGGGCTGCACCCATCTGACTGAGCTCCGTTGGCCTGGGCTTGCTGCTCACCCTGTCACGAGCCTGGTTCTAGGTGCCGGCCTCCAGCCTCAGCAGCTCCGCCAGAGTGTGCCTCAGTGGGTGCAGGTTCCTTACCACCACAGTGGCCCTCTGCCTCTGCTCTTTGCACTTCTGCTCAGCCAACTTTTGGCTTTGGTTTTCTGCAGCCATCATTGGCTCCTCAGCTTCAGTTTCTCATTCTTGGGCAAAATAGCCTTGGCATCTGCATCTCTCCTGATAGAAGTAATGCTCCTCGTGTCCAGATCCAGCTCCCCATCACTTTCCCCATTTTCCCATGCGGAGACCTTCAGTTGGCTCCAGCTTCCAGTGCACACATGGAAGAACCTTCTTTCAAATATGTATACAATATATATGTAATTACATATATATTATGTCATATGTAATTACATATATATTATGTCATATGTAATACAATATATTATATATATATATGAATTAATGGAGGAAATGAAGAACAAAAAAGACTAATACAGATAGAAAATAAATAGCAAAATACAGAATTATACCCTTTCTTACCAATAATTGCTTTCTATGTAAATGGGTTTATTCTCAAATCAAAAAGCAGATATGGCAGAGAGAGGGTTTTTTTTAAGGATCTATCTATATGCTCACTTTAGATCAAAAAGTTATCTAAAAGATATATTCATAGTTATTAATGGCCCTATTCCTACTACAAATTTTGAAGTGCTCTTAAGCCCATAACTTGCCTGTTTTAACTATGGTAATGGGTGGAAGGAGTAGTTCACCAGTTTTAAAGATCAGACTCTCTATCAAAAGCACCTTTGCCATTAGGAAGAGTGAGTATCAGACTCATCCTGGAGTATATTGGAGTCATCTTATCTATTGCTTCAAACCTCTCTTTTTATTTCCTGAGCCTTGCTTGGACCTTGACATTCCATTTGAATTCCTTCTGACTGGAACTTTTGTGTTGTATCTGTAACACTGGCACTGAGATAAAGACCACATGGTTAAAGAAATCTTCCCTATATTGTACTTTATGGTGTTGGAGTGAAGCCTTGTAACTTCCTTGCCCCCATGTCAGAGGAAGTCTTACGGACACCATAGGGTATGAATAGCTTTTCCTGAGTCTGAGAAATTGGCCTCTTTTAAAAGACAAATCTCACAAATATCCACATCAAAGGCTTGAGTTTTTTAAACTAGTGAGAGTGCCAAGTGCTTTTTAGAAAGGACCCATGTGTTATTAAACTTTGAAACTGAGTTGCTGGAATGAAGTAGAGGTGACTCTCTCTGTGGTACACGATGAATGTACTATGTATGTTCAAGTATTCAGGCACTATGTCTTATACACTGAAGAAGAAAGAAAAAGTGTGGCCCACCTTGCTCTTATAATGTTTGCAATTGTTACTGTATTGAATACAGTATAATGACTATTTTGGCTTCAATCTTAAACCTGGAAACAAATATCCTTTATTTCCCCTCCATTTCACCAAGCCTTTACTTAAAATCTTCAGTGTCTTGTCAAATATAGCTCTGTTTCAGATGCTAGACTATTCCTAACATTTGACAAACTGGAGTTTAACTAAAGGCTCCACAGGGGAAAGTTTCTGGTCTTATTAGTATGTATGAGCAAGATCTGCTAAAACCTACTCCACTGGGTAAATGGTTGACTGAGTCAATCACAGGATATTATCTCCTCCATAGTTTTCAGTAATGTAAGTGTGGACTAGTGCATATTTCAGACAACTGCTCTGCCTGTACAATGAAAAATAGCCTTTAATGGGTTTCTTTGCCGACTGATTTCATTGGATGGATACGTAATGCTGTGAAACATGATAGGATTAACATAATGTTGGTGGATTTCTTGAATAGAATTTATCTTAACACTCCTCTTTGTTAGATAAAATAAAGCTCTTTGTATAGAGGCTTTGGTGGATGTCTTGAATAGAATTTGTCTTAACATTCCTCTTTGTCAGATAAAATAAAGCTCTTTGTATAGAGGCTTTATTTTTCTCTCTTATATTTGTATCTAACCAGCTCAGGTTTTTTATTTTAATTTGAACTGGATTGAATCTCTGAAGAAATCTGTTCAAGACCATGCTATAAGACAGTGTCAGCTAATGGAGTTGGAAAGGGTCTACTCCACTGACAGAGCATTTCCTTGGGTGACCATAGTTTTGAAGTAGAGCTTATGATCATCCATAGCTTTGTCTAGGAGTAAAATATCATGGCTTTAACACAAAGGTGCTGCATAGAATATGAATTGATTTCGGAAATTGAACACAAGCACCATACTGAAGGACTAGCAGCCAAATAACTACTTAGGATACTGATGGTTGTGAAGACTAATTCAAATGATTGATTCTTTGAAAGCTTCAGCGTACCTTAGTTTCTAGGATCAGAATTAGTTTTCCTCTCATTTGGCCTTGCAGCTAAAAGGAGAAACTTTTCAATTTCTGTGAATACTTGCACATTTTAATAATTCATTTCCCGAGTATAATCACTCAAGGGGGAGCAAATTTGGATGGATTTACAACTTCAGAGGCATTATGAGGAAAGAGCAATTTCCAAGGCTGTTTTGATAACCCTGGGGTGATAAGCAGTGATCTCTCACATGCTTACTTCAAAAATTCCACATGCACTTGTACCTCATTATTTCCCTCCTCACAAGTCAATTTTATTCTAGTCTCTGCCCCATCCCAGGGAATCCTAAAGGAGAATTAATTCATGTAAGTATTAATGTAGGAGGGGTGCTCTGCCCGAGAAGCTTCACCCACAGTGCTTTGATGCTGTTACCTTGAGGTGCTTTGGACAGTCATGGAAGTTTCAGACTGTGTATAGTGATCATCTGCTAATTTTAAGGCCTTTCTCATTTAAAGATACATTCCTCAGTGTAACATTTGGGAAGAGATTCTTTCCTCTTGCTAGTTTAAAGGTGCAATTTGTACCCCTTGTTTATCCCATTTATATGTGAAAATAGACTTTTAAAACTATCCAACACTAATGGTTGATATAGCATGCTTTCCATTTTTTTATGTCCTTCTAGAAGAGATTGGAAGTTAGGAAGTACTGCTTTTGAGGTTCAACTTCATTATCTTCTGCATTGGAAAATATTGGGGCCATGAGAACTAGGGGAAATGAGTTTGAATGTGTGTGTGTGTGTGTGTGTTTTTTTTTTTTCTAGTGAATGTGTTTGAACCGCAGTGTCCTAAACTGAGAAATCTAGAGAGGAAAACATGGGTGTTCACAAACTTTGTGATTGGGGGAGTGATTTTACACGTCTGTATATTCATGACTTTGGAAGTGGAGATGATCATTGAAGAGAGAATTGCACAGAAAGTCCTGAAATTTAAAACACTTTTGACCAGCTTTGGCTCGGGAGAGTGGGGCTGCTTGCAGAACCGGAAGTGAATAACTTTTTCAAGCAATATCAGTGAGTCCCATTGACAGGGTTCCAGGACCTGGAACATTTTAGCAGAAGGAATTGGTGAAGCAGCTTGCATAGTTGCTTTACAAACTTCTAAGAGGCTGATTCTGGCTTCAAGATGGAGCATTGGAGTTGGTTTTGTTTTCCTCAAAGAACCTGTGGTTGTGCTTTGTGTGGTTTGTTTTTGTTTTCTACTTGGGGGCCCCAGGAGAAAGAGTTTCTGAACTCTTTCCTTATGAACTCCCACTGTGTTCCTGTAAAGTTCCTTTTCTTTCATAGTGTTTTAAGTTACATTTTCGTTATGTCCCATCACGTCTTCTTTACTGTAAAAATATTAAAAACCTGTTTCCAAGTGGGACAGCTAATGAAGCTCTAATTATTGCAGACATATTTTTGAGATGTAAAAAAAATTTTAATTAAATGATAAGTCTTAGAGGTGAGTGAGGAATAAAATGGATGTAAAATGAAACGCATTAGAACTCTGTTGTGTGTATTGTCTTTTGGTTGAAACAAATTATGAACATTGACTAATAATAAAAAATCAACTCTCAAAAATAATTCAAAAAAATCACTTTAGATCAAAATTCACAAATAAATTGAAAGTAAAATAATACCAAAAGACATTCCATGCAAATAGCAAACCAAAAAAAGAAGAGCTAAGGTAGCTATATTAATATCAGACAAAATAGACTTAAAGACAGAAATTGTTACAAGAGACAGAGGACATTATATATTGATAAAAGGATTAATCTGTCAAGAAATTAGATAAAATATAAACGTGTATGCACCTAACAAGGAGCCCCAAACCTATGAAGAAAAACTGACAGAATTAAAGGGAAAAAGTAGACAGTTCTAAAATAATATTTGGAGATTTTAAAATCCCACTTTCATTAATGGATAGAATAACTAGACAGAAGAAAAATAAAGGGCCTAAGCCACACTAAACCAACTAGGCCTACTATCTATGGAACACTACACCCAGTAATATCAGGATACCATTGTTTTGCTTATTCTATTGTTCCGTTTTTCTCAGATGCATGTTAAACCTTCTCTAAAATATACCATATATTGGCCACAAAAAAGTAAAAGCATATATGTTCTCTGACAACAATGTAATGAAACTAAAACTCAATAACAAAAGGGAAACTGGAAAACTGACAAACATAGAAATATTAAACAACATTAAACAAAGAAGAAATTATAAGTAAAATCAGAAAATACTTTGAGTCAAATGAAAAAGAAAACACAACACATCAAAACTCATGAGAAGGCTCAGAGGTGAATTTATATCTGTAAGTGACTATATTAAAAAATAAGAAATAAATCCAAAATCAATAACCTATCTTTGCACATTAAGAACAAGAAAAAAAAAGTAAAATAAAACCAAAGATAGGAGAAGGAAGGAAATTTTAAAAATTAGGAGATCAGATGGTGTCTGAATATACAGACGTGTAAAATTACTCCCCCAACCACAAAGTTTGTGAATACCCACTGACTAAGAAAAAAAAGGCTCAAATTATTAAAATCAGAAATTAAAGTGAGAACTTTACTATAGATCTTACAGAAATAAAAAGAGCAATGAGATAATACTTATGAACAATTATACACACAAAAAAACAGCCTAAATGAAATGTATAAATTCCTGGAAACATATAAGCTACCAAAACTGATTGAAGAGGAAACAGAAAATCTGAACGAATCTATACCAACGGAACAGATTGAGTCAGCAACCAAAACCCTTCCAACAAAGAAAATTCTAGGACCAGACAGCTTCACTGTTGAATCCAACCAAAGAAAGAATTCACGTCAATCCTTCTCAAACCCTTCCAAAAACAAAAGAAGAGGGAATACTTTCTAAAGCATTTCTTGTGGCTAGCATTCCCTGATGCCAAAAGCAGACAAAGACTCTACAAGGAAGAAAACTGTAGCAAAATGAATCCAACAGCATATTAAGATTATACATAATGACCAAATGTAATTTATTCTAGGAATGCAAGTTTGATTCAGGAAAAGCAGCCAGTGAAATATAAAACAGTACTAAAATGAAAAAAAGAAAAAAACTAAAGGATCATCTCAATTGATGCAGAAGAAACACTTTCTATGATTGAATACCACTTCCTTAAAAATTCAACAAACTAGAAATGTAAGGAAACTTCCTCAACATGAAAAAGGACACTTATGAAAAACCCACAACTAATACTATATTACTATTATTACACTTTAACTTCTAGGGTACATGTGCACAATGTGCACATCTGTTACATAGGTATACATGTGCCATGTTGGTTTGCTGCACCAGTCAACTCATTAGTTACATTAGGTATTTCTCCTAATGCTATCCCTCCCCCAGCCTCCTACCCTGTGACAGGCCCCACTGTGTGATGTTCCCCACCCTATGTCCAAATGTTTCCATTGTTCAATTCCCGCCCATGAGTGAGAACATGAAGTGTTTGGTTTTCTGTCCTTCTAATAGTTTGCTGAGAATGATGGTTTCCAGCTGTATCCATGTCCCTGCAAAGGACATGAACTCATTTTTTTATGGCTGCATAGTATGCCATGGTGTATATGTGCTACATTTTCTTAATCCAGTTTATCATTGATGGACATTTGGAATGGTTCCAAGTCTTTGTTATTGTGAATAGTGCCGCAATAAACATATGTGTGCATGTGTCTTTCTAGTAGCATGATTTATAATCCTTTGGATATATACCCAGTAACGGGATCGCTGGGTCAAACGGTATTTCTGGTTCTAGATCCTTGAGGAATGGCCACGCTGTCTTCCACGATGATTGAACTAATTTACACTCCCATCAACAGTGTAAAAGCATTCTTATTTCTCCATATCCTCTCCAGAATCTGTTTTTTCCTGACTTTTTAATGATCGCCATTCTAACTCGCGTGAGATGATATCTCATTGTGGTTTTGATTTGCATTTCTCTGATGACCAATGATGATGAGCATTTTTTCATGTGCCTGCTGGCTGTGTAAATGCCTTCTTTTGAGAAATGTCTGTTCATATCCTTTGCCCACTTTTTGATGGAGTTGTTTTTTTCTTGCAAATTTGTTTTAAATTTTTGTAGATTCTGGATATGAGCCCATTGTCAGATGGGTAGATTGTAAAAATTTTCTCCCATTCTGTAGATTGCCTGTTCACTCTGATGGTAGTTTCTTTTGCCATGCAGAAGCTGTTTAGTTTAATTAGATCCCATTTGTCTATTTTGGCTTTGTTGCCATTGTTTTTGATGTTTTAGTCATGAAGTCCTTGCGCATGCCTATGTCCTGAATGGTATTGCCTAGATTTTCTTCTAGGGTTTTTATGGTTTTAGATCTACCATTTAAGTCTTTAATCCATCTTGAATTAATTTTTGTATAAGGTGTAAGGAAAGGATCCAATTTCAGCTTTCAACATGTGACTAGCCAGTTATCCCAGCACCATTTATTAAATAGGAAATCCTTTCCCTGTTTCTTGTTTTTGTCAGGGTTGTCAAAGATCAGATGGTTGTAGATGTGTGATGTTATTTCTGAGGCCTCTGTTCTGTTCCATTGGTCTATATCTCTGTTTTGGTACCAGTACTATGCTGTTTTGGTTACTGTAGCCTTGTAGTATAGTTTGAAGTCAGGTAGCGTGATGCCTCCAGCTTTGTTCTTTTGACTTAGGATTGTCTTGGAGATGCGGGCTCTTCTGTGGTTCCATATGAACTTTAAAGTACTTTTTCCAATTCTGTGAAGAAAGTCAGTGGTAGCTTGATGGGGATAGCACTGAATCTATAAATTTCCTTGGGCAGTATGGCCATTTTCATGACATTGAGTCTTCCTGTCCATGAGCATGGTATGTTCTTCTATTCGTTTATGTCCTCTTTTATTTCATTGAGCAATGGTTTGTAGTTCTCCTTGAAGAGGTCCTTCACATCCCTTGTAAGTTAGATTCCTAGGTATTTTATTCTCTTTGTAGCAATTGTGAATGGAAGTTCATTCATGATTTGGCTCTCTGTTTGTCTGTTATTGGTGTATAAGAATGCTTGTGATTTTTGCACATTGATTTTGTATCCTGAGACTTTGCTGAAGTTGCTTATCAGCTTAAGGAGATTTTGGGCTGAGACAATGGGGTTTTCTAAATATACAATCATGTCATCTGCAAAGAGGGACAATTTGACTTCTTCTTTTCCTAACTGAATACCCTTTATTTCTTTCTCTTGCCTGATTGCCCTGGTCAGAACTTCCAACACTATGTTGAATAGGAGTGGTGAGAGAGGGCATCCATGTCTGGTGCCAGTTTTCAAAGGGAATTCTTCCAGTTTTTGCCCATTCAGTATGATATTGGCTGTAGGTTTGTCATAAATAGCTCTTATTATTTTGAGATACATTCCATCAATACCTAGTTTACTGAGAGTTTTTAGCATGAAGGGCTGTTGAATTTTGTCAAAAGTCTTTTCTACATCTATTGAGATAATTACGTGGTTTTTGTCTTTGGCTCTACTTATGTGATTGATTACGTTTATTGATTTGTGTATGTTGAAGCAGCTTTGCATCCCAGGGATGAAGCCAACTTGATCGTGGTGGATAAGTTTTTTGATGTGCTGCTGGATATGATTTGCCAGTATTTTATTGAGGATTTTTGCATCGATATTCATCAGGGATATTGGTCTAAAATTCTTTTTTTGTTGCGTCTCTGACAAGCGTTGGTATCAGGATGATGCTGGCCTCATAAAATGAGTTAGGGAGGATTCCCTCTTTTTCTATTGATTGAAATAGTTTCAGAAGGAATGATACCAGCTCCCCTTTGTACTTCCGGTAGAACTCGGCTGTGAATCTGTCTGGTCCTGGACTATTTGTGGTTGGTAGGCTATTAATTACTGCCCCAATTTCAGAACCTGTTATTGGTCTACTCAGAGATTCAACTTCTTCCTGGTTTAATCTTGGGAGGGTGTAGGTGTCCAGAAACTTATCCATTTCTTCTAGATTTTCTAGTTTATTTGCGCAGAGGTGTTTATAGTATTCTCTGATGGTAGTTTGTGTTTCTGTGGGATTGGTGGTGATATCCCTTTATCATTTTTTATTGTGTCTATTTGCTTCTTCTCTCTTTTCTTATTTATTAGTCTTGCTGGTGGTCTATCAGTTTCGTTGATCTTTTCAAAAAAAAACCAGCCCCTGGATTCACTGATTTTTTGGAGGGTTTTTTGTGTCTCTATCTCCTTCAGTTCTGCTCTGATCTTTGTTATTTCTTGCCTTCTGCTAGCTTTTGAGGTTGTTTGGTCGTGCATCTCTAGTTCTTTTAATTGTGATGTTAGGGTGCCGATTTTAGATCTTTCCTGCTTTCTCTTGTGGGCATTTATTGCTATAAATTTTCCTCTACACACTGCTTCAAATATGTCCCAGATATTATGGTACGTGCCCACAGCTAACATTATACACAATGATGAAAACTGAAAAATTTTCCCCCTAAAATCAGAAAAAAAGACAAAAATGCTCCCTTTCCCAACTTCCATCAAACATTTTATGTGAAGATTTAGCCTGGGCAATTAGGCAAGGAAAAGAAATAAAATACATCAAAATTGGAAAGGAAGACTTAAAACTATCTCTGTTTGCAGATAAAATGATCTTTTATATACAAAATCACTTAAACTCCACAAACTTGCTCATTTAATGAATTCAGCCATGTTTCAGGATACACAATCAATACACAAAAATCAGTTGTATATGTATAAACAAACAATTAACAATCTGCAAAGGAAATTAAGAAAATAATTTCATTTACAATAGAATCAAAAAAATAAAATACTTAGGAACAAATTTAACCAAGACAATGCAAGATATATACATTGAAAAACTATAAAACATTGCTGAAAATATTATAGATCTAAATAAATGAGAAGACATCTTGTGTTCATTGATTGGAAAACTTCATATTGCTAAGATGCCAATACTACACAAAGTGACCTAGGAATTCCATGTAATCCTGGTCAAATTTTCAAAGGCGTTTGTCGCAGAAATGAAAAAGCTGATTCTAAAATTCAGGTAGAATTGTAAGGGGCCCTGTATAGCCAAAACAATTTAGAGAAAGAAAAATAAAATTAGAAGACTCACACTTCCCTATTTCAAAACTTACTACAGAGCCACAGTAATTAAAATATTGTCATATCAGCATAAGGATGGACATATAAATTAATGGGATAGAATAGAGATTCCAGAAATAAACAGTTACTTATGTGGTCCATTGATTTTTTATTTTTATTTATTTATTTATTTATTTTTGAGACAGAGTCTTGCCCTGTCACCCAGGCTGGAGTATACTGACCTGATCTCAGCTCACTGCAACCTCCGCCTCCCAGGTTCAAGCTATTCTCCTGCTTCAGCCTCCAGAGCAGCTGAGATTATAGGCACCTGCCACCACACCCGGCTAAGTTTTGTATTTTTAGTAGCGACGGGGTTCCACCATGTTGGCCAGACTGGTCTTGAACTCCTGACCTCAAGTGATCCACCCACCTTGGCCTCCCAAACTGCTGGTATTACAGGCATGAGCCACTGCTCCCAGCTGGTCCACTGGTTTTTAACAAGGATGTCAAAATCCTTCAATATGGAAAAAATATTCAACAAAGAATGCTAGAAAAACTGAATATCTACATGCAAAAACAGTGGGCATTCTACCTCACACCATGTACAAAAATTAACTCAAAATGAAAGACCTAAGTGTAAGAGGGAAAAGTATAAAACTCAGAAAAAATATGTAGTGAGTCTTCAAGACATCGGATTTGGCAATGAAGTCTTAGGTATGCACCAAATGCACAAAAAAAAAAAAAAAGAGTGTCAAAATTAAAAATTTTTGTGCATCAAAGGTCACTACAAAGGAAGTAAAAACACCAACCACAGAATGGGAGAAAATACTTGCAAATCACATGTCTGATAAGGTTCTAGTACCCAGAACTGTTACAACTCAACAACCAAGTGACAATTGACCAAATTAAAACGTAAAAAGGATTAGAATTGACATTTTTCCAAAGAAGACGTGCAAGTGATCAGCCAGCATATGAAAAGATTTTCAACATCATTAGCTATTGGGGAAATACAAATCAAAATGACAGCAGGATACCACTTTATACCCACTAGGGTGGCTACAATTCCTTTAAAATGGAAAAAAAATCAAGTGTTAGGAATGATATGGAAAGATTGCAGCCCTTGTACTTTTCTGTTGGGAAATTCTACTTTTAAGTATATATCCAAGAAACAAGTATTCAAACAGAAACATGTGCATGATGTCCATGGCACTATTTACAATAGCGAAAAAGCAGAAAGAATCCAAATGTCAACTGAGGAACGGATGAACAAAATACAGTATATGTATAAAGTGGAATATTAATTGGTCTTAAAAAGAATGAAGCACTGGGCTGGGTGTGGTGGTTCACGCCTGTAATCACAGCACTTTGGGTGGCCGAGGTGGGCAGATCACGACATCAGGAGATCAAGATCACTCTGGCTAACATGGTGAAACCCATCTCTACTAAAAATACAAAAACTTAGCTGATTGTGGTGGCACATGCCTGTAGTCCCAGCTTCTCAGGAGGTTGAGGCAGGAGAATCGTTTGAACCCGGGAGGCAGAGGTTGCAGTGAGCAGAGATCGTGCTACTGCACTCCAGCCTGGGCGACAGAGTGAGACTCCTTCTCAAGAAAAAAGAAGGAAGAAGAAGAAGAAGGAGAAGAAGAAGGAGAAGGAGAAGGAGAAGGAGAAGGAGAGGAGGAGGAGGAGGAGGAGGAGGAAGAGGAAGAGGAAGAAGAAGGAGGAGGAGGAGGAGGAGGCATTAATACATGCTACAATATGAATGAACTTCAAAAACATTATGTTAAGTGAATGAAGCCAGATGTAAAAGGTCACATGTATGATTCCATTGATATGAAATATCTAGCATACGTAAATGCAGAGAAACAGAAAGCAGATTAGTGGTTGCTCAGGGCTGGGGGTAAAGGCAGTGGGCAGTGTCTACTTAATGGTTATGTCATTTACTTTTTGTAGGGATAAAAATGTTTGGGAACCAGATAGAAGTTATGGCTATACAACATGGTCAATATAATAGCTTTCACTAAAATGTACACTTTAAAATGGTTAATTTTACATTACCTGAATTTTACCTCAATTAGAAAATACATAGAGCTTAATGAAAACAAAATAGAATATATTAAAATATATGGGATGAGTTAAAATAGTGCCGAGAGGAAAAACTACATCATTAAATGTTAATTTTAAAAGGTCTTCTCTTTTTTATAATGTCTACTGCAAAAATAAAAACTAGTAAAAGAAGAGCAAAGTAAGCCCAAGGTGAACAGAAGGAAGGAATGAACAGAAGGAAGGAATTGGTAAAGCCTTTTTGTTTGTTTGTTTGTTTTGAGACAGAGTCTTTCTCTGTCACCCAGACTGGAGTGCAGTGATGCAATCTTGGCTCACTGCAACCTCCGCCTCCTGGGTTCAAGCAATTCTCCTGCCTCACCCTCCTGGGTAGCTGGGATTATAGGTGTGCGCCACCACGCCTGGCTAATTTTTGTATTTTTAGTAGACACTGGGTTTCACCATGTTGGTCAGGCTGGTCTCGAACTCCTGACCTCGTGATCCGCCGGCCTCGGCCTCCCAAAGCGCTGGGATTGCAGGTGTGAGCCACCTTGCCTGGCCCAAAGATCTTTTTAATTAATGAGATTTAATATTAAAAAAACAACCAGCTGGGCACAGTAGCACATAAGTATAATCCCAGCACTTCAAAAGGCTAAGATGGGCAGATAACTTTAGCCAGAAGAGTTTGAGACAAGCCTAGACAACATGACAAAAACCTGTCTCTACAAAAAATATAAAAATTAGCCTGGCATGGTGGTGTGTGTCTGTGGTTCCTGCTACTTGGGAGGCTGAGGATCACTTGAACCCAGGAGGTCGAGGCTGCAATGAACCATGATAGCACCCCTGCACTGCAGCCTAGGCAACAGAGTGAGGTATTGAAAAAACAAAACAAAACAAAACAAAACAGAAAAGTTAATGAAACAAAGAGCTGGTTTTCTAGGAAAAAAAAATTAACAACATTGATAAACCTCTAACGAAACTGACAAAGATTAAGACAGAGACAGTATATCCAAATATTAGGAATAAAGTAGAGAGTATCTCTATAGAACCTGCAACTATTAAAAAGATAATAAGGAATACTATTTTAAAAGTTACACTTGAAAATTTGACAAGAAAAAAGGACCAATTTCTTTAAAATCTCAAACTTCCAAAACTCAATGAAGATGAAATGTGCAATCTGGATATTTCTATAATTATTAACAAAAATTAATTTAAAAGCTCCTGAATGAAAAATCTATAGGACCAGATGTTTTCACTAGATAATTCTTACAAACATTTAAAGTATAATTAACACTGATTTTACACAAACTCTTCCAGAAAATAGAAAACACTACTCAATTCATCTTATAAAGCTAGTATTACTTTAAAACCAAAATCAGTCAAAGACAGTGCAAACCAAGAAAAGCATAGACCAGCATCTTGTAAACTTAGATGTGGAGGTCTTCATTTGAATTTAAGTAAATCTAATCCAACAGTCTATATTGTAGTTCGTTCAGGTTGCTATAACAAAGTACTATAAACTAGGTAGTTTATAGATAATACAAATTTATTTTTCATAGCTCTGGACACTGGGAAGTCCAACATCAAGTTAACAGCAGATTCATTGTCTGGTGACGGCCTATTTTCTGACTGACAGATGGCACATGGTTGAAGAAGATAGCTAGCTTCCTGGGGTTTTTTATGAGGGCACTAATCCCAACAATGAGGGTTTTGCCTTCATGATCTAATCACCTTCCAAAATTCCCCACCTCTTAATGGTCTCACCTTGGTGACTAGATTTCAACATATGAATGTTGGAGGGACACAAACATTCAGACCATAGCAGTCTATAAAAAAGAATAATACACCATAAAAGTGTAAGAGTTAGTCTATCTATGTCTGCAGGGTTCTTTCAATATTTAAAAAGCAGTTTTGCTGGACTGAGCTGGTTGCCTTCTGTTATTGTGGTGGTGACTCACTTCATCCGAACTTCTTGATACTTTTGCTTCTGGAGGTCATATTTCTCTAAGATCTTCCAGAAAAAAAGTCTTAAAGCCACCTTAGCCTTTTTTCCAGTCCAACTCTTAAATTTTTTCCTCCTCTTCCCCAATAATGACATGAGTGTGGATCCAGCTTGTCCACAAAGCCTGCCTTGCTCCGAAGCATCCAACTATAAAGACTCTTCACCTACACCTGTAATTTGTGGGCCTGAAGAAAACTATCCATCCTTGCAAATGTCTTCTGCTAAGATGCCTCACACAGAGACTGTCTCTCCTCTTCCTTCCTCCATGGATCTTCCTCCATGGATCAGGACAGCCCTGATTCTTCCACCAGTACCAAAGGCAAACAACCCACTTCTGCAGAGAAGAGAGCCACAAAAAAGGAAAACAAGGTCCCGGTCAAGAAACAGAAGACCAGAACTGTGTTCTCTTCCAACCAGCTGTGTGTACTCAATGATAGATTTCAGAGACAGAAATACTTCAGCCTCCAGCAGATGCAAGAACTTTCCAACATCCTGAACCTCAGCTACAAAGGTGAAGACCTGGTTCCAGAACCAGAGAACAAAATCTAAGAGGTCGCAGAGAAACAACTGGCCAAAGAATAGCAATGGTGTGATTCAGAAGGCCTCAGCACCTACCTATCCCAGTCTCGACTCTTCCTACCACCAGGGATGCCTGGTGAACGTGACTGGAAACCTTCCAATGTGGAGCAACCAAACCTAGAGCAATTCAACCTGGAGCAACCAGATCCAGAACATCCAGTCCTGGAGCAACCACTCCTGGAACACTCAGACCTGGTGCACCCAGTCCTGGAACAATCAGGCCTGAAACAGTTCCTTCTATAACTATGGAGAGGAATCTCTGCAGTCCTGCATGCAGTTCTAGCCAAATTTTCCTGACTTGGAGGTTTCCTTGGAAACTGCTGGGGAAAGCCATAATGTAGTACAGCAGACCACTAGGTATTTTAGTACTCCACAATTCATAGATTTATTCCTGAAGTACTCCACAAACATGCAACCTTAAGATGTGTGAAGATGAGTGAAGTCGACATTACTCAGTTTCAGTATGGGCACTGGCTGAATCCTTCCTCTCCCCTCCCTTTCCTCATAGGATTTCTGTTGTTTGGAAACCATGTGTTCTGGTTTCCATTATGCCTACCCAGTCAATTTGATGGAGGGTGGGGAATGCTTGGAGCCTAATCAGAGAGGTTTCTTTCTTTTTTCCTATTAGATCTTCCTGGAGAAAAGACATTTTAATAACCTTGGCTGCTAAGGACAACATGATAGAAGCTGTCTCTGGCTATAGATAAGTAGATCTAATACTAGTTTGGATCTCTTTAGGGTTTAGAATCTAACCTCAAGAATAAGAAACAAAAGTACAAATTGGTGTGATGAAGGTATATTCCTATTGTTTGGGATTGGGCTTTACTTATTTTTAGAAAAAAAATATTGAGTCCGGGTGTGGTGACTCATGCCTGTAATCCCAGCACTTTGGGAGGCCAAGTCAGGCAGATCACCTCAGGTTAGGAGTTCAATACCAGTCTGGCCAACATGATCAAACCCTGTCTCTACTAAAACATAAAAATTAGCCTGGTGTGGTCTCAGGAGCCTGTAATCCCAGCTACTCAGGAGACTGAGGCAGGAGAATCACTTGACCCCAGGAGGTGGAGGTTACAGTGAGTCGAGATAGAGTCACAGCAATCCAGCCTGGGTGACAGAGCCAGATTCTGTCTCAAAAAAATAAAATAAAATAAAATAAAATAAAATAAAATAAAATAAAATAAAATAAAAACTCTATTGAGGTGAAGGGTGAAGGACTGAGGTGAAGGGTGAAGAGTTAAGCTGTAACACACTTCGTTGACTTCCTCAGCCCTTTATGGCTCTGTTTTACTATACCCCCTATTTTGTTGGTTATGCTAATATTTGTGGAAAGAAGTCTTGTATTTGCTGCGTTATAATGATATCAATACTACTTTGGCTGGTTTAAGTATAAATGAATAAAACAACCATTTTTTCTTTAAAAATATTTAAAAAGCAACAAATGTAATATCAATGGGCTAAAGAAGAAAAACTGTATGATCATATTAACTGATAGAGAAATAACATTCAACAAAACTCAGTAACCATTCATAATAAAAACTCTCGGCAAACTAGGAATACAGGGAAATCTGATACAGAGTGTCTACATTATACCTAAGGTTGGCATGATATTTAATAATTAAAGACTGAATGCTTTCCCATGAAATTGGGAACAAATCAAGAATGTTCACTCCCTGTAATCCCAGCACTTTGGGAGGCCGAGGCAGGCAGATCACAAGGTCAGGAGTTCGAGACCAGCCTGACCAACATGGTGAAACCCCGTCTCTACTAAAAATACAAAAATTACCCGGGCATGGTGTTGGGTGCCTGTAGTCCCAGCTGCTCAGGAGGCTGAGGCAGGAGAATCCTTGAACCCGGGAGGCGGAGGTTGCAGTGAGCCGAGATTGCATCACTGCACCCCAGCCTGGGCAACAGAGAGAGACTCTGTCTCAAA
>NW_012108175.1:685126-698385 GCF_000951045.1 Mandrillus leucophaeus | reverse complement strand
AAAAAAAAAAAAAAAAAAGAGAAAAATATATATATATAAAATAAAAAAGAATGTTTACTCTTATCTCTCTTTTTGTTGTTGTTGTTGTTGTTGAGACAGAGTCTTGCTTTGTCACTCAGGCGGGAGCGCAGTAGTGTGATCTCAGCTCACTGCAACCTCCATCTCCCTGGTTCAAGCGATTCTCCTGCCTCAGTCTCCTGAGTAACTGAGATTACAGGCATGTGCCACCATACCCAGCCAATTTTTGTATTTTTAGTAGAGACGAGGTTTCACCATGTTGGCCAGGATGGTCTCTATCTCCTGACCTTGTGATCTGCCTGCCCTGGCCTCCCAAAGTACTGTGATTACACACATCAGCCACTGCGCCTGGCCCTTATCACTCTTGTTTCTAGCCATCACAATAAAGCAAAAGAGGAAACAAAAGAAAACAGATTGTGAAGGGAGAAGTAAAATTGTCCCTATTTACATGTGAAATGATGATGTACGTAGGAAATATCAAGAGATATACAAAAAACTTATTAGAACTAATATGGGAACTCATCAAGGTCACAGGACACAGCAACACACAAAAATCATTTGCATTTTTATATAGTAATAATGACCATGTGGAAATCAAAATTTAAAACACAATATAATGTACAATCACTCAAAGAAAATATTTAGTTATACATACAAGAAAACATGTATAGTTCTGTAGGCTAAAAATTACCAATGCTAATGAGAGAAAACAATGAAGATCTGAATAAATAGAAAGCCATTTGTATTAGTCCACACTCTCATTGCTATAAAGAACTACCTGAGATTGGATAATTTATTTTAAAAAAGAGGTTTAATTGGCTCATGATTCCACAGACTGTACAGGAAGCATGTCTGAGGAGGCCTCAGGAAATTGACAATCATGGCAAAAGGTGAAGAGGAAGGAAGCACATCTTACAAGGCCAAAGAAGGATGAAGAAAGGGTGAAGGGGGAGGTGCTACACACTTTTAAACAACTAGATCTTGTGAGAACTCACTCACTATGACAAGAACAGCAAGGGGGAAGTTTTCCCCCAGGATCCAATCACCCCCTACAAGGCCCCTTATCTAACATTAGGGATTACAATTTGACATGAGATTTGGGTGGGGACATAAATTCAAACTATATCATTCTGCCCTGGATCCTCTCAAATCTCATATACTTCTCACATTGTAAAATACAATAATCCCTTCTCAACAGTCCCCCAAGTCTTAACTCATTTCAAGATTAACTCAAAAGTCCATAGTGCAAAGTCTCATTTGAGACAAGGCAGATCCCTTTCACCTACGTGAAAGTCTGTAAAATCAAAAACAAGTTAGTTATTTCCAAGATACAGTCAGGTACAGGCATTGGGTAAATACAATTATTCTAAAAGGGAGAAATCAGGCAAAACAAAGAGACTACAGGCCCCATGCAAGTCCATAACCCAGCAGGGCAGTCATTAAATCTTAGAACTCCAAAATAACCTCTTTTTACTCCATGTCTCAAATCCAGGCCACACTGATGCAAGGGTTGGGCTCCCAAGGCCCAGAGCACACGTTCCCCTGTGGCTCTGCAGGGTACAGCTCCCTCAGCTGCTTTCATGGGCTGGCATTGAGTCCCTGTAGCTTTTTAAGGTGCATGGTGGAAGCTGTCAGTGGATCTACCATTCTGGGGTCTGGAGGATGGTGGCTGTCTTCTCACAGCTCCACTATGCAGTGCCCCAGTGGAGACTTTGTGTAGGGGATCCACCCCACATTTCCCCTCCTCACTGCCCTACTAGAGGTTCTCCATGAGGTCTCTGCTCCTGCAGCAGACTTCTGAATGGACATCTAGGTGTTTCCATACATCCTCCAAAATCTAGGTGGAGGCTCCCAAGCCTCAACTCTGTCCTTACGTGCACCTGGAGGCCTAACACCATGTTGAAACTGTCAAGACTTACAGCTTGCACTCTGTGGAGCAGTGGTCTGAGACATGTCTCGGGCCACTTTTAGTCATAACTGGAGCTGGAGTGACTAAGATGCAGGGTGCAGTGTCCCAAGGTTAAGCAGGGCAGCGGGCTCTGGGCCTGGCCATGAAACTATTCTTCCCTTCTAGGCCAGGCCTGTGATGAGCGGGGTTGCCACAATGGTCTCTGAAATGCCTTCAAGGCATTTTCCCCATTGTCTTGGCTATTAACATTCAGCTCCTCTTAATTTATGCAAATTTCTGCAGCTGGCTTGAATTTCTCCCAAGAAAATCAAATTTTTTTTCTACCACATGGTCAGGCTGAACATTTTCTAAACTTTTATGTTCTGCTTCCCTTTCAAATGTAAGTTCCAGTTTCAGATCATCTCTTTGCTCATGCATATGACCATACGGTGTTAGAAGCAGTCTGGCGACATTCTGAACACTTTGCTGCTTAGAAATTTCTTCCATCAGATACCCTAAATCATCACTCTCAAGTTCAAAGTTTCACAGATCCCTAGAGCAGGGGCACAATATTGCCAGTCTCTTTGCTAAAGCATAGCAAGAATGACCTTTCTTCTAGTCCTCAATAAGTTCCTCATCTCCATCTGAAACGTCCTGAGCCTGGGCTTTATTGTCTATATCACTATCAGTATTTTGGTCACAACCATTCAACAAATCTCTAAGAAGTTCCAAACTTTCCCTCAACTTGCTGTCTTCTATTGAGCTCTACAAACTGTTCCAACCTCTGCCCATTGCCCAGTTCTAAAGTTACTTACAGATTTTCAGGTATCTTTATAGCAATGCCCCACTCCTAGGTACCAATTTTCTGTATTAGTCTATTCTCTCATTGTTATAAAGAAATACCTGAGACTGGGTAATTTGCAAAGAAAGGAAGTTTAATTGGCTCATGGTTCTTCAGACTGTACAGGAAGCATGGCTGGGGAGGCCTCAGGAAATTTACAATGATAGTGGAAGGCAAAGAAAAAGGAAGCATGTTTTACAAGGCCAGAGCAGGAGGAAAAGAGGGTTAAGTGGGAGATGTTACATACTTTTAAACAACCAGATCTCATGAGAACTCACTCACTATCATGATAACGGCAAGGGGGAAATGCACTCCTATGATCCACTCACCTCTCACCAGGCCCCTCCTCGAACACTGGGGATTATAATTCAACATGAGATTTGGGCGAGGACACAAATCCAAACCATATCAGCATTCTACGTCCATGGATTGGAAGACTAAACATTCTTAATATGGCAATACTATTCAAATTGAGCTAGAAATTCAACACAATTCCTAACAGAACCCCAGCTAAGTTATTTGTAGAAATTGACAAGCTGATCCTAAAATTCATATGTAAATTCAAAGAAACCAAAATAGCCAAAACAATTTTTAAAAAGAAGAGAAATAATGGAATACTAGTACTTCTTAATTTCGAATTTTACTACACAGCTACTGTAGTCAATGCAGTGTGCTACCTGCATAAGGACAGACATATAAAATTTTTAGTTCTGAAATAAACCTTCATATTTACAGTCAATGATTTTCAACAAAAATGCCAAGACAGTTCAATTGGGAAAGAATAATCTTTAAAAAACAGTGCTAGGACAATTGGATAAACACACATAAAAAATAAAGTTGAACCCCCTACTTCACACCATATATTATGATTAACTCAAAATTGGTAAAATGTAAGAGCTGAAACTATAGCACTCTTAGAATAAAATATTAGGAGTAAATCTTTGTAACCTTCTATGAAGCAATGATTTCTTAGATATGACACTATAGGCAAAAGGAACAAAAGAAAAAATAGGTAAACTGGACATCATCAAAGTTAAAACCTTTGTGCTTCAAAGGATGCTATCAAGAAAGTAGAAAGGCAACACATAGAATGTAAAAATACATTTGTAAAACATACATCTAATAGGGTACTTAAATCTAAAATATATAAAGAAAATTTTAACATCAACAATAAAAAACAACATAAGTAGGTAAAGGATCTATATAGACATTTCTCCAAAGAAAATATTTAAATGGCCAATAAACATATGGAAAGTTTCCCAACATTATTTTTTATTAGGGTAGCGAAAATTAAAATCACAGTGAGAACACTTAACACCCACTGGAATAGTATCTTAGTTAATTTTGTGTTGCTATGAAAGAATACCTGAGACTGGGTAATTTATGAAGAAAAGAGATTTATTTTGCTCACAGTTCTACAGGCTGAGAAGTTCAAGGGCACAGCCCTGGTTTCTGATGAGGGCTTTTTTGCTGCATCACAACCTGGCAAAGAGGGTCAAAGGGGAAGCAGGCACCTGTGAAGACAGGAAAATCTGAGGGACATCCTGACTTTATAATAATCTACTCTCACGGTAACTAATCCATTCCTACAAGAACTAATCCAGTCTTGCAAGAGTAAGAACCCACTGCTATGAGAATATCACCAAGCCATCCATGAGGAATCAGTTTCAATTACCCAAATACTACTTACCAGGCCCCACCTCCCAACATCACCACACTGGGAATCAAATTTCAGCATGAACTTTCCTAGGGACAAACAAACTATATCCAAACAATAGCAGATGGCTACAATTTTAAAATGATAAAAATAAATGTTAGCAAGAATGTATACAAATTGAAATTCTAAAACATTGCATCCAAGATTGTAAAATGGTACAGCTGCTTTTGAAGACTGACAGTTTCTCAAAACATTAAACAGAGTTATCATACAGATCATATAGATATAGATAGTTCTATTTCTAAGTATTTACTCAGGTAATTTTGAATGTATGTTTACACAAAAACTTCTTCATGAAAAATACAATAGCATTGCTCATACAGCCAAAAAGAGAAACAGATATTTACCAATTGATGAATAGGTAAATAAAATGTAGTATATCCATACAATGGAATATTATTCATCTTTAAAAACAACAAAATACTGACACGTGTTACAATATGGATGAAACTTGAAAATACTATGCTAAGTGAAAGAAGCCAGACAAAAATCATAAAATATTGCATGATTCCATTTATATGAAATATCTAGAAAAGGCAAATTTATAGAGGAAGAGAGTAGATTAGTGGTTTTCTTGGGGTGAAGTGATATGGAGGAGTAGGATTGGCAGTGGTTTCTCACACAAATGATTCATAGTTTGTTTTGGGAATAATAAAAATATTCTAAAATTGATTTTGGTTATGGATGCATAATAGGTACCAAAAGCTATTAAATTGTACATGTCAGGCCGGGCGCTGTGATTCATGCCTGTAATCCTAGCTCTTTGGGAGGCCAAGGTGGGTGGATCACCTGAGGTCAAGAGTTCTCAACTAGCCTGGCCAACATGGCAAAACTTCATCTCTACTAAAAATACAAAAATTAGCCAGGCATGGTGGCATGCTCCTGTAATCCCAGCTATTCAGGAGACTGAGGCAGGAGAATCGCTTGAACCCAGGAGGCAGAGGTTGCAGTGAGCTGGGATCATGCCACTGCACTCCATCCTGGGCGATAAGAGCAAAACTGTGTCTCAAAAAAAAAAAAATTGTACATGTCAAATGGGTGATTGTGTAAAACAAATTATATTTCAATAAAATTGTTTTAAAGAAACTAAACATGGTACTACCATAGACACAGCAATTGCACTCTTGGGCATTTATTTAGAGAAATGAAACATGTTCACACACACACAAAAATGAACACATTAATTAGACACAAATGTGAATAGCAGCTTTCTTTGTAATATCCAAGAATCGGACTCAACCCAGGTCCTTCAATGGGTGAATGGTTAAACAAACTGTGGTACATCCATACCATGTAATACTACTCAGCAATAAAAATGAACAAATGACTGATACATGAATTGCCTATCCTGGACATTTTATTTAACTAGAAACATGCAATATGCAATCCTTTTTGTCTGGCTTCTTTCACTTAGCATATTTTCAAGGCTCATCCGTATTGTAACATATATCAGCACTTTGTTCTTTTTATGACTAAATAATATTCCATTGTATATGTATATAACACACTTTGCTTATCCATTCATTAATTTATTTACACTTGTTTTTACTTTTGGCTGTATGAATAATGCTTCTGTACTATTTGTTAATAACATATCTCCAGGTAATTATACTGAATTTAAAAATTAAAACCAAAATGTTACATATTGTATAATTCCATTTATTTAATATTTTTAAAACAAATATTTAGAATGAGAACAGATTAATAGTTGCCAGTTGTTTGGGACAGAGACCAGAGGGAGGTGGGTGTGGTTATTAAAGAGTAACGTGAGTAATTCTTCTTATAGAACTGTTCTGTATCTTGACTGTGGGGGTGCACACACAAACTTACATATGTGGTAAAATTTTATAACACTAAGTACACACATACAAATAAGGCTAAATAAAATGGTGAAGTCTGAATAAGATCTGTGGATTGTATCAATGTCAATATTTTGGTATCAGCAATGGGTCTGATTTCTTGAGAGATAGCACTGTCATGTCTACTCCTGGCCCTCTGATTGAATCTCCTTAATTTATGGGACTTTATGCTTCCTTAAAGGGCCAGTGTGGAGGGGGTGAGGGCAGGTCAAAAGAGTGTCTCTGGTCAGCATCAAATAGCTTTCCTGTGCTTTGTTATTTGTTTGTTTGTTATGGAAGATGCATTGTTTTGAACATTGTACCTGTCTGGCATCAATGGGCTCTGCTGACTGACCCTTTTGGCTTTGAATCCTTGGGTGAAAGTAAACACAGCCTTTAGCTCTGGGATGAAGCTGGAGGCTTTGAGGGATGAGTTGCCTTATGTTTGTAATTACTCAACCAGACAGCTTTTCCTGCCCTCTTCTACAAGTAATCAGTAGAGCATAATTTTCCAAATCTTTTTCATGGCTCTGCATACACTACCTGGTACGTGCTCCTCTACTGCCGCCTGTGTTCTTGGAAGGAATTCCATTTAGAGAAGAGTTAGCCAAAGTGGATCCACAATGCCCTACCTTCAGGTACATCGGGTTGTGTCAGCCACCTCACTTTACCCTTCTGAGTCCCCAAGGGGAATTTACTTATCCAAGTCTACTTCTTCTCTTCCTCCTCTTCCTCTTCAGTGATAGTCAGAATGGTTCTTGGATCGCAACAAGGCCATGTGTGTTGACACAGGCCAAGGCAGACCACATGAATGCCAACAACATCAAAAACATTTAGATGGCTGGATACATTTTGTATCTCAATACTCAACCCTCAACTACCTCAATAGGAATGGAAAGAAAGTATATACAATAAGTCACATTCAGGGTAAGGTCATCTGAAAAACATGTCCTTTGACTAATTCCACTGCATTCTTCAAATCTGTCAAAAGACTGATTTAATTTTAATGAAACATGTGCTGGGCCCCTGCTATTTGCAAAGTCCTGCCATAGACACCATGGAGGATAAGAAAAAAAACTAGTTTCTATTCTTAAGGCACAAGCAGTTGCAAAAGCTAAAATTAACTCAAATTAAGCAAGAAATCAAATATATCACTAAAAGAAAATATTCTGAATGCTTAAACCCATGCATCTGTGTGCATACACATACACCATAAACAAAGTTGGCAAATGGGAGGAAGGGTATATTTAAATTATCTTTAACAAAGGATATATTTCATGAATTATATAAATAATTATTTTAAATCATAAAGAAAAATCAATTCCTCAATTTAAAAAAAGGCAAGGAACATGGAAAGGCAATTCAAATGAGAACAAACACGAGTAATCAGTACCCATGAGAAAAAGTCATTTATATTTTAAAAAATTTTTTTTAATTTAAATATTTAACCTGTTAATTCAGCACCTAATAACATAAAAGAAGATTGTTAGAATTAACCACATGGAAATACAAATTAATACAACTTTTTGATGTATAAATTAACACAACAGTTTGGCCATACACATTAAAACTTTAGGTAGGTTGCAAGCAAGATGGCCAAATAGGAACATCTCCAGTCTGCAGCTCCCAGCGAGGTCAGTGCAGAAGGTGGGTGACATCTGCATTTCCAACTAAGGTACTCAGCTCATCTCATAGGGAATGGTTAGACAATGGTTGCAGACATGGAGGGTGAGCTGAAGCAGAGTGGGGCATTACCTCACCCGAGAAGCACAAGGGGTCAGTGAACTCCCTCCCTAGACAAGGGAAGCCTTGAAAGACTGTGACTTGAGGAACGATGCTCTCTGACCCAGATACTACGTTTTTCCCATGGTCATCGCAACTGGCAGACCAGGAGATTCCCCCTGGTGCCTATGCACCAGGGTACTGATTTTCAAGCACAAAACTGGGTGGCCATTTGGGCAGACATTGAGCTAGCTGCAGGAGTTTTTTTTCATACCCCAGTGGTGTCTGGAATGCCAGTGAGACAGAACCATTCAATCCCCTGGAAAGGAGGCTGAGGCCAGGAAGCCAAGTGATCCAGCTTAGTGGATCCTACCCCCATGGAGCCCAGCAAGCTAAGATCCACTGGCTTGAAATTCTTGCTGCCAGCACAGCAGTCTGAAGTCAACCTGGGAGGCTCAAGCTTGGTGGGAGGAGGGGAATCTGCTGTTACTGAGGCTTGTGTCAGTGGTTTTCCCCTCACAGTGTAAACAAAGCCACAGAGAAGTTCCAACTGGCACAGCCCTCCACAGCTCAGAAAACCCTCTGAAGCCAGATTGCCTCTCTAGATTCCTCTTCTCTGGGCAGGGCATCTCTGAAAAATAAGACAACAGCCCCAGTCAGGACTTATAGATAAAACACCCAACTCCCTAGGACAGAGCACCTGGGGGAAGGGGCAGCTGTGGGCGCAGCTTCAGCAGACTTAAACATTTCTGTATGCCAGCACTGAAGAGAGCAGCGGATCTCCCAGCACAGTGCTCCAGCTCTGCTAAGGGACAGACTGGCTCCTCAAGTGGATCCCTGAACTCTGTGCCTCCTGACTGGGAGACACCTCCAAGCAGGTGTTGATAGACACCACATACAGGAGAGCTCCAGCTGGTATCTGGCAGGTGCCCCTCTGGGGCGAAGCTTCCAGAAGAAGGAACAGGCAGCAATCTTTGCTGTTCTGCAGCCTCCACTTGTGATACCCAGGCAAACAGGGTCTGGAGTGGACCTCCACCAAACTCCAGCAGACCTGCAGCAGAGGAGCCTAACTATTACAAGGAAAACTAACAAACAGAAAGGAATAGCATCAACATCAACAAAAAGGACATCCACACAGAAACCCCATCCAAAAGTCACCAACATCAAAGACCAAAGGTAGATAAATCCACGAAGATGGGGAGGAATCCACGCAAAAAGGCTGAAAATTCCAAAAATGCCTTTTCTCCTCCAAAGGATTACAACTCCTCACCAGCAAGGAGACAAAACTGGATGGAGAATGAGTTTGATGAATTGACAGAAGTAGACTTCAGAAGGTGGGTAACAACAAACTCTTCAAAGCTAAAGGAGCATGGCCTAACCCAGTGCAAGGAAGCTAAGATCGTTGAAAAAATGTTAGATGAATTGCTAACTGGAATAACCAATTTAAAGAAGAACATAAATAACCAGATGGACCTGAAAAACACAGCACAAGAACTTTGTGAGCATACACAGGTATCAATAGCTGAATTGATCCAGCAGAAAAAAAAGATATCAGATATTGAAATCAGCTTAATGAAATAAAGCGTGAAGACAAGATTAGAGAAAAAAAATAATGAAAAGGCACAAACAAAACATCCAAGAAATATGGGACTATATGAAAAGACCAAATCTACGTTTGATTGGTGTACATGAAAATGATGAGGAGAATGGAAACAAGTTGGAAAACGCTCTTCAGGGTATTATCCAGAAGAACTTCTGCATGCTATCAAGACAGGCCAACATTCAAATTCGGGAAATACAGAGAGCACCACAGTGATACTCATTGAGAGAGCAACCCCAAGACACATAATCATCAGATTCACCAAGGTTGAAATGAAGTAAAAAATGTTAAGGGCAGCCAGAGAGAAAGGTTGGGTTACCCACAAAGGGAAGCTCATCAGACTAACAGTGGATCTCTCTGCAGAAACCCTACAAGCCAGAAGAGAGTGGGGGTCAATATTCAACATTCTTAAAGAAAATAATTTTCAACCCAGAATTTCATATCCAGCTTCATAAGCTGGAGAAATAAAACCCTTGACAGACAAGCAAATGCTGAGAGATTTTGTCACCACCAGGCCTGCCTTACAAGAACTCCTGAAGGTAGCACTAAACATGGAAAGGAAAAACCCTTACCAGCCACCACAAAAACATGCCAAATTGTAAAGACCATCGACACTATGAAGAAACTGCATCAACTAATGGCCAAAATAAGCAGCCAGCATCATAATGACAGGATCAACTTCACACATAACAATATTAACCTTAAATGTAAATAGGCAAAATGTCCCAGTTGAAAGACACAGACTGGCAAATTGGATAAAGAGATGAGACCCATCGATGTGTTGTATTCAGGAGACTCATCTCACTTGCAAAGACACATATACGCTGAAAATAAAGAGATGGAGGAATATTTCCAAAGCAAATGGAAAGCAAAAGATAGCAGGGGTTGCAATCCTGGTCTCTGATAAAACAGACTTGAAACCAACAAAGATAAAAAGAGACAAAGAAGGGCATTAACATTAGGTAAAGGGATCAATGCAAGAAGAGCTAACTATCCTAAATATATATGTACCCAATACAGGAGCATGCAGATTCATACAGCAAGTTCTTGGAGACCTACAAAGAGACTTAGACTTCCACATAATGATAGTGGGAGACTTTAATACACCGTTGTCAATATTAGACAGATCAACAAGACAGAAAATTAACAAGGATATCCAGGACTTGAACTCAGCTTTGGACCAAGCAGAACTAATACACATTTACAGAACTCTCTATCCCCAATCAACAGAATATATATCCTTCACAGCCCCACATCACACTTATTCTAAAATTGACCATATAATTGGAAATAAAGCACTCCTTAGCAAATGAAAAAACACGGAAATCATAATGGTCTCTCAGATCACAGTGCAATCAAATTAGAACTCAGGATTAAGAAACTCACTCAAAACCACACAACAACTACATGGAAACTGAACAACCTGCCCCTGAATGACTACAGGGGAAATAACGAAATTAAGGCAGTTATAAATAAGTTCTTTGAAATACATGAGAACAAAGACACAGTGTACCAGAATCTCTGGGACACAATTAAAGCAGTGTCTAGAGGGAAATTTATAGCACTAAATGCCCACAAGAGAAAGCAGGAAAGATCTAAAATTGACACCCTAACATCACAATTAAAAGAACTAGAGAAGCAAGAGTAAACAAATTCAAAAGCTAGCAGAAGGCAAGAAATAACTAAAATCAGAGCAGAACTGAAGGAGATAGAGACATGAAAAACCCTTCAAAAAAAATCAATGAATCCAGGAGCTGGATTTTTTAAAAGATCAACAAAATAGACCACTATCCAGACTAATAAATAAGAAAGGAGAGAAGAATCATAGATGCAATAAAAAATGATAAAAGGAATATGACCACTGATCCCACAGAAATACAAACTACTATCAGAGTTTGTATTCAACTCTGTGTATAAACACCCTTACGCAGATGAACTAGAAAATCTAGAAGAAATGGATAAATTCCTGGACACATACACTCTCCCAAAACTAAACCAGGAAGAAGTCAAATCTTTGAATAGACCCATAACACCTTCTGAAATTGAGGCAGTAATTAATAGCCTATCAACCAGAAAAAGTCCAGGACCAGACAGATTGACAGCCAAATTCTACCAGAGGTACAAAGAGGAGCTGGTATCATTCCTTCTGAAACTATTCCAAACAATAGAAAAAGAGGGACTGCTCCCTAACTTATTTTATGAGACCAGCATTGTCCTGATACCAAAACCTAGCAGAGACACACACACACACACAAAGAAAATTTCAGACCAAGATCCCAGAGGAACATCGATGCGAAAATCCTCAGTAAAATACTGGAAAAGTGAATCCAGCAGCACATTAAAAAGCTTATCCACCATGATCAAGTTGGTTTCATCCCTGGGATGCAAGGCTGGCTCAACATATGCAAATCAATAAACGTAATCCGTCACATAAACAAACCAATGACAAACTCCACATGATTATCTCAATAGATACAGAAAAGGCTTTTGATAAAATTCAACACACATTCATGCTAAAAACTCTCAATAAACTAGCTATTGATGGAATGCATCTCAAAATAGTAAGAGCTATTTCTGACAAACCCACAGCCAATATCATACTGAATGGGCAAAACTAAAAGCATTCCCTTTGAAAACCAGCACGAGACAAAGATGCCCTCTCTCACCGCTCTTATTCAAAATAGTATTGGAAATTCTATCCAAGGCAATCAGGCAAGAAAAAGAAATAAAGGGTATTCATTTAGGAAATGAGGAAGTCAAATTGTCCCTGTTTGCAGATGACATGATTGTATTTTTAGAAAACCTTGTTGTCTCAGCCCAAAATCTCCTTAAGCTGATAAGCAACTTCAGCAAAATCTCAGGATGGAAAATCAATGTGCAAAAATCACAAGCATTCCTATACACCAATAATAGACAGAGAGCAAAATCATGAGTGAACTCCCATTCACAATTGCTACAAAAAGAATAAAATACCTAGGAATCTAACTTACAAGGAATGTGAAGGACCTCTTCAAGGAGAACTACAAACCACTGCTCAAGGAAATAAGAGGGGACACAAACAGGTGGAAAGACTGGCTCATGAATAGGAAGAGTCGATATTGTGAAAATGGTCATACTGTCCAAAGTAATTCATAGATTCAATGTTGTACCCATCAAGCCACCACTGACTTTCTTCACAGAATTAGAAATACTACCTTAAATTTCATATGGACCAAAAAAGTGCCCACAGAGCCAAGACAATCCTCAGCAAAAAGGACAAAGCTGGAGGCTCATGCTACCTGACTTCAAATAATACTACAAGCCTACAGTAACTAAAACAGCATGATACTGGTACCAATACAAATATATAGACCAATGGAACAGAACAGAGGCTTTAGAAATAATGCCACACATCTACAACCATCTGATCTTTGACAAACCTGACAAAAACAAGCAATGGGGAAAGAATTCTCTATTTAATAAATCATGTTGGGAAAACTGGCTAGCCATATACAGAAAACTGAAACTGGACCCCTTCCTTACACCTTATACAAAAATTAATTCATGATGAATTAAAGATGTAAACATAAGACCTAAACCATAAAAACCCTAGAGAAATACCTAGGCAAAACCATTCAGGACATAGGCATGGGCAA
>NW_012108175.1:665334-684103 GCF_000951045.1 Mandrillus leucophaeus | reverse complement strand
ACATATATACCAGAACTTAAAGTATAATTTAAAAAAAAAGAGTCCATAGTAGTCCCATTCTACCCAGAGAAATCATTCTTCCAGCCAATCTGCCTAACAAAAGTAATAAAAGAAATGCACGAGCCCCAAATCGTCCAGCTTGTCAGTGGCTTGCTTCATAATAATAATAATGATAATTTTATTTAGTATGTATCTTCCTGCTCCCATGCTGTCAGATGTCCCTTCTCTCCTTTGGTGGTTCAGTGCCACTAAATACATTTTGAACACTTATTTGTTTAGACCTGCTGGGGATCATGTTTTGTTTTGTTGAGCAGATCTTTCCCTGTGCTGCTTTTCCTGAGTTGAGAACCAGCCAACAAATTTGAAACCCCCTCACCATCTGTTCCAATTTTTACATCTGTGTTGTTGGGCATAAATGAAAAGGCGAAAGTGCTACTGTGCCCCCAGGGACCGGAAAACAGTGGAATCACCTGGATGCTGCCAGATCTTATACCAGACAACAGAAAGCACTTAGGCCATGTAGTTTTCACCCCAAATAAGAGCTTCAATTCAGAAGCATTGAACATGGAAGGGTTCTGACGTTGTCTGTAGAGAATAAAGTAGTATTAGAGATTGTTGGGGTTGGGGACTGACTGGATAACTGGAGACTTTGGAGATTCTAGGCCTTTGGGTCTGTTTCATGTATGTCTGGTGTCAGCTTCTGCTACCTTTCTTTTTGAGTCACCGATGCCCATCCACCTTCCCAACCTGCTGTCTCATTCTTTCAAAATTATCCTAACCACTGAACCACCATGGACAATTCTTTTTTTAACAAAGCATGTTTTTTATTGTGGTAAATTATACATAGCATAAAATTTACCATTTTAAATGTACAATTCAGTGACAGTAACTGCATTCACAATGTTGTGGAACCATCACCACTCTATTTCCAGAACTTTTTCATCATCTCAAACAGAAATTCTAATCATTAAGCAAAAACTCTCCATCCACATTCCCCATCCTCTGATAACATTTTTTCCACTTTTTATCTCTATTAATTAACCTATTCTAGTTATTTCATATACGTGGACTCATACAATGTTTTCATTTGTGTCTTGTATACTGTATTTTTAAGGCTCATCCATGTTATAGCATGTATCAGAACTTCATTCATTCTTAAGGTTGAATAATATTCCGTTATACGTATGTACCACATTTTGTTTATCTATTCAATTGTTGATGGACTCATGGGTTGTTTTCACCTTTTAGTGATTGTAAGTAATGCTGCCATGAACATTGGTGTACATGTCCCATTCTTGAACAAATCCCAACCTTGCCTTAAGGTAGGTCAGTGACGTCATACAGTAGGACTGTGACTTAGTTTAGACATGTTATTGGGGTGAGTTCTGAGCAACTTAGAAGCGTGTGAGTAACAACTACCTACTCTCTTTCGGCATATACTAAACTTCTGCCTCAGTGTCCTTGCTTAGTATGTCTTCAGGGGGGATTTTTTTTTTTTTTTTTTTTGAAACGGAGTCTCATTCTGTCACCCAAGCTGGAGTACAGTGGTGTGATCTCTGCTCACTGCAACTTCCACCTCTTGGGTTCAAGCAATCCTCACACCTCAGCCTCTGGAGTAGCTAGGATTAAAGGCATGTGTCACCAAGCCTGGCTAATTTTTTTGTATTTTTAGTAGAGACAGGGTTTCACCATGTTGACCAGGCTGGTCTCGAACTCCTGACCTCAAGAGATCTGCCTGCCTCAGCCTCCCAAAGTGCTGGGATTACAGATGTGAGCCACCTTGCCCAGCCTTCAGGAGGGATTTTATAAATAACCAGCAATAGTAAAGGCACAGGGCACCAACCTATCTTAAAGCAAGCTGGCCATAGAGCTGGAGCAGAGTCTCAGAAACCCTCAGTTAAGGCAGATGCTTGATTGTAGGAAAATCTAGGGAGTCCTAGAAAGGGGTCTATAGTGGACAGGGCAATGTTGAGAAGGAAGACTAACGACCATGGAATCAAAGTGCTTTAATATTTAAAAAAACAGCTGGTTTGGACATACTAGTGTGTTGTGCCTGATACCAGTCCTGGGCATGTCCATCCTGGAGCCCCAGCTTCCCAACTTGCCCAATCTTCCTTATGATTTCTGGATAGCCACTAACTGGCCTCTGCACCTCAGGAAGGCCATTCTTGTGAACTGACAGATTATCTGACAGCTGGCCTGGCTAATTACTCACTCCCCCATCTGGAACTGCTTTCAATGGTGGTTTCATACTTCCTGGTCCATTCCTACAGAGAGATCTGTCATCAGTTTCAGTTTCCTGGAATTTAACAAATTCTGGGCCTGACTTGTGCCTTTTGCCTCCACCCTCAGGTAGTTCTGCTCTTTGGATATTTTGTGCAACTCCATAGAAGCTCAAACTCTGAAGCCCAATTCTCTTCCCGTGCCCCATCTCAGGTTGTCTCTGCCCTGCCAAATATGAATACTTAGTACCTTGACCTCAGCTGTCCACACAACTGAATCTTACCCTTTGTGAGCTCTCTTGTCTGGTCTTGTCAGGACACATAGTTTAATAGGCAATTTTTCTCCAAAGTGTATTTTTCTAATGTTACCAGCTTTCAATACTTTTTACACAGCAATTAAGACAGTGTGATATTAGTGCAAAGATAGACAAATGGACAATGGAACAAAACACAGAGTCTTGAATTAGACTCCTACATATACAGTCACTTGATTTATGACATATCTATCATTGCACTTGAAGGTTCATGGGTGTGGAAGGATAGTTTTTTCAATAAATCTTGCTGAAGTAAATTGATAGCTATAGGAAAAAAAGAGCCCTGACACCTACCACCATACATGAAAATTTATTCAAGATGATGCAACATAAAAGCTAAAACAAAAAATCTGCTAGATAAAAATGCACTTTGTGAACTTGGGGTAGACAAAGATTTAAAAACAGAGCATAATAAAAAGCGTAGACTATAAAAATTAATAGGCCGGGCGTGGTGGCTCACGCCTGTAATCCCAGCACTTTGGGAGGCCGAGGCGGGCAGATCACGTGGTCAGGAGAGCAAGACCATCTTGGCTAATACGGTGAAACCCTGTTTCTACTAAAAATACAAAAAATGAGCCAGGCATGGTGGCGTGCGCCTGTAGTCCTAGCTACTCGGGAGGCTGAGGCAGGAGAATTGTTTGAACCCAGGAGGTGGAGATTGCAGTGAGTTGAGATCATGTCACTGCACTCCAGCCTGGGCAACAGAGCAACATTCCGTCTCAAAAACAAACAAACAAACAACAACAACAACAAATTGGTCTTCATTAAAATTACTTCATCCAAAAACATCATAAAGAAAGTGAATAGACCAGCCACAGCTGGGAGCAAATATTTATTATATATATGACAAAATAGTCATTCCAGAATATATTTAATAAACGTCTACAAATTAGTAAGAAAAAGACAACACAATTAAAAATAGAACTTCACAATGTAGCATTTCACAAAAGGTGATATCCAAATATCAACAAATATACTAAGATGTGTTCAACGTCAGTAGTCATCAGGGAAATGCATATTAAAACCACAATAAGATACCACTTATGGTATCTTATTGGCTAAAAATGACTAGAATTGACTAGAATGGCTAAAATTAAAACACCAACATAAATTGGCGAAGATGTAGAGCAACTGAAAATTTCACATATTGCTGATAGGAATGTAGATTGGCTTCACCATTTTGAAAACTGTTTGGCACTACTGGTTAAAACTAAAATAATTACCTTATAATTCAGAATTCCACTCTTAGAAATATACCCAAAAAAAATAAGTGTACAGGACCATTAAAAGACTTCTATCAGAATATTCATGGTAGCTTTATCCATAATAGGCAAAAACTGGAGCCATCCCAAACATCCATCAAAAGGAGACTATTCCAGGTCACTGGAATACAACTTGGCATACTGTAATATGGATGAATCTCACAGACATTATGTTGAGGAAAAGAAGCCAAACACAAAAGATGACATACTGCATATAAAGTTTATACAAAGTTTATATACAAACATACTATATAGAAACTTTATACAACCTCTTTATAGTTTAACATATTATATATAAACATTATATAAACTTTTTATATAAAGTTTATATACAAATGTACTGTATGTAAAGTTTATATAACCTTTATATGAAGTTCAAAAAAGGCAAAACAAATCTGTGATGACAGAGGTCATCAATCGCTACCTCTTGGGGGAAGGCATTGATGGGAGAATCATGGAGAAGTTAGGCAGTTTTTTACAAAACTTAACATACTCTTACCATATAATTCAGGAATCATACTTCTTGGTATTTATCCAAATGAGTAAAACTTATGTCCGTGCAAGAAAAGGTACACAGATGTTTATAGCAGCTTTATTCATAATTGCCAAAACTTAGAAGCAACCAAGATATCCCTTCAGCAGGTAAATGAATAAATAAACTGTGGTACAACCACATAATAGAATACTATTCAGTGGCAAAAAGAAATGAACTATCAAGCAATGAAAAGAAATGGAGGGACCTTAAATGCATATTACTAAGTGAAAGAAATCAGCCTATAGAAAAAACAAAACTACAGAAACAGTAAAAAGATCAGTGGGTGTTGGGGGTTAGGGAGAGGGAAGGATGAATAGGTAAAGTACAAATGATTTTAGGGCAGTGAAAATACTCTGTGTAATTCTATGATGGTGGATACATGTTATACATTTTTCAAAGCCCACAGAATGCACAACACCAAGAGTGAACCCTAATGTAAACTATGGACTTTTAGTGATAATGAGATGCCAAGGTAGGTTCATCAGTTGTAACAGATATACCACTCTGTTGTGAGATGTTGATAAAGTAGGAGGTTATGCATGTGTGGGGGCAGAGTATATAGAAACTCTATATTTTCACTCAGTGTTGCTGTGAACATAAAATTGCACACAAATAAAGTACATTAAAAAATAATGTGCAAAGAACTAAAGGAAATCATTCTTAAAGAAAAAAAGGAAGGAGTAAAAATGAAGGAGTAAGAACATCTATATATTCTATCCTCCATAAATACACTAAGACAACTGGCTTTAAAACTGTCAGAATCAACTCTTTTGGACATAGACATTAACTAAAGTCTTACAGCCGTCCGGGGACCATTCATTTAAAATATATATATATATATATATATATAGCTGAATCTTACTAAGAACAGCAAGCCACAAGACTTACGGCATTTTTATCTTTAGTGTTCCCACCTCCTCTTTTCCAGTTCCATGGTAGTTTTGAAAACCAACAGCCCACTATCATGATGAAAATTAGCAACATGGTAACAACTACATAGGGCAAAACAGGGTTGAGAGCTTCAAAGCCTCATTCAGAGAGAATTTGCTATTATATGACCTCTTTGGTTGTTCCCTTGAAGACCTGACTGAGTACAAAAAGACCTCTCCCAGGGGGTTTATCAGAAACAGAGGCAACTGTTTTACCAATACACTACCTGAGGTGTGGATAAGAGTTGGTGCAAACACTAAACCAAAAAGTTTAAAATAAAATTTTTTAAAAACCTGAAAAATGGGACACTCATAGGGGCTTGATAATCTCCTACATATTCCTGGGAATGTAGAGGGCCATTCACATGTTTAGGGTTGTATCCATGGTCAGGGCTGGGCGCATGCTCATAAAAGACTTGAGAAGACCATAAGCTCTCACCTCTGGCTGTCATTAAGGCGCTGCACAAGCAGGAAGTAAAGGTTAAAGTGAAGTTGTAAACTGCCTGGCTGAGGGTTGAAATCGTGTTTCAACATGTACACAAAGCCCTTCAGTGAAGACTGTTAGACTTATTGGCTCTAGGCATTTAAGTTAATATTTGTCGAATTTTTAGCTGGCCACTAAGATAAGCAAGCAGAGGTTTCAATAGCTACACATGAGAAAAAAAAAAAAAAAGGCTTTGCAGAATTAGTAGTGAAAATTCATGAAATAAACAAATAGAGACAAGAACAAACCCTGGGGAGGAGGAATACCTCATTCCAGCATACTATATATCTATATCTATTTATCTACATTTTAAAAGAAAAACAAAGAAATTAAAAGGATTAAAACCACACAAAATATGTTCTCTGAAAACAATGGAATAAAATTAGAAATCAATAAAAATAAAATTCTGAAAATATATACAAATATGTTAAGCAACACATTCCTTAACAACAGGAGATCAAAGAAGAAATTACAAGAAAAATTAGAAAATAATTTGAGATGAGTGAAAACAAAAACCTAACTTAGAAAAACTTATGGGAAGCAGCTAAAGCACTGCTTAGAGGGAAGTTTATAGCTGTAAATGCCTACATTAAAAAGAAGAATGATCTTAAATTAATAACCTAGTGTTCCACCTTAAGAAACTAGAAAAAAAGAAAAACACAAGGCAAACAGAAAGAATGAAAGGGTAATTATTAAAGCAGAAATAAATTTTAAAAACTCTACAAACAATAAAGAAAATCAACATAACCAAAGTTGGATCTTTGAAAAGATCAACAAAATTGACAAAGCTTTAGCTAATCTGACCAAGAATAAAAGGGAAAATTCTGATGACTAAAATCAGCATTGAAAGGGAATATGTTAACCTGAAGCTTACAGAAATAAGGATTATAAGAGGATACGATGAAAGTTTGTATGCCAACAAATTAAATAACCTAGATGAAGTGGACAAATTCCTAGAAAAATACATATTACTGAAAGTGACTCGAAAAGAAATAGAAATTTGAATGGACTTATAAGTAAAGAGATTGGATTTGTCTTCAGAAAGCTGCTCACAAAGAAATCAGAACAAGATGGTTTTACTGGTGAATTGTACCAAACACTTAAACAATTGAAACCAATTGTTCACAAACCTTTCCAAAAAATTGAAGAAGATACATTCTCCAACTCAAACAAATGGTAGTTTGACTTTTAGTTTTCTGAGGAAACTTCATACTGTTTTCCACAATGGTTATACTAGTTTACATTCCCACCAGCAGTGTAAAAGTAGTCCCTTTTCACATCCATGCCAACATCTATTTTTTTTTTTAACTATTAATTATGGCCATTCTTGCAGGAGTAGGATGGTATTGCATTGTGATTTTAATTTGCATTTCTCTGACAGTGATATTGAACTTTTTTCATATATTCGTTGGCCATTTGTATATCTTCTTTTGAGAATTGTCTATTCATATACTTTGCCCACTTTTTGATGGGATTGTTTGTTTCTTTCTCACTGATTTGTTTGAGTTTCTTATGGATTCTGGATATTACTGCTTTGTCGGATGCATAGTTTGTGAAGATTTTCTCCTACTTGGTGAGTTGTGTGTTTACTCTGCTGACTATTTTGGTGAGCAGATGCTTTTTAGTTTTATTAAATTCCATCAATTTATCTCTGTTTTTGTTGCATTTGCTTTTGGGTTCTTGGTCATGAAGTCTTTGCCTAAGTCAATGTCTAAAAGAGTTTTTCCAATGTTATCTTCTAGTATTTTGATGGTTTCAAGTCTTAGATTTAAGTCTTTGATCCATCTTGAGTTTATTTTTGTATAAGGTAAAAGACGAGGATCCAGTTTCATTCTTCTACATGTGGCTTGCCAATTATCCCAACACCATTTGTCGAATAGTGTGCCATTTCCCCACTTTATGGTTTTGTGTGCGTTTTCAAAGATCACTTGACTATAAGTATATGGCTTTATTTCTGGGTTCTCTATTTTATTCCATTGGTCTATGTACCCATTTTTATACAAGTGTCATGCTGTTTTGGTAACTATAGCCTTGTAGTATAGTTTGAAATCAGGTAATGTGATGCCTCCAGATTTGTTCTTTTTGCTTAATCTTGATTTGGCTAGGCAGGCTCTTTTTAAATTCCATATGAATTTTAGGATTGTTTTTTCTAGTTCTGTGAAGAATGATGATGGTATTTTGATGAGAATTGCATTGAATATATAGATTGCAGCTGGGCACAGTGATTCATGCCTGTAATCCCAGCACTCTGGGAGGTTGAGGCAGGCAGATGACTTGAGGTCAGAAGTTCGAAACCAGACTGGCCAACATGGTGAAACCTCGTCTCTGCTAAAAATACAAAAATTAGCTGGGCATGGTGGCACACCCTTGTAATCCCAGCTACTCAGGAGGCTGAGGCAGGAGAATTGCTTGAACTCAAGAGGCAGAGGTTGCAGTGAGCCGAGATTGTGCCACTGCATTCCAGCTTGGGTGACAGAAAGAGACTCTGTCTCAAAAAAAAAAAAAAAAAAGAAAGAAAGAAAAAGAATATGTAGATTGCTTTTGGCAGTGACATACTTGTTGGACTATCTAACTTGTACTGGACATCCTCTTTTCTTAAGCAACCAGTTATTTTACTTTAGGACAAGAATTTCCCATACAAGATTCTTTCTTTGTAACATTTCTTACCAAAAATACCTCTTCACCTTTATAATCTTTTAACTAGACAAGGTACTTTTATTCTGTTAGGAAGTTATGGTTTGTATTACATGCTGTTGTGTGAGTCCTGAGAAGAGAGAGCAGATAAGGAGGTTATCTACATGATGTAGAAGTTATCCCCCATCAAGTGATTGCTCAGTTAGATTTCTTGCTTGTTTGAATAAGTGTGGGCTATTTTTAAAACCCCTGAGGTAGGAATATTTAGTTTGAAGTTATTGGTTATAGATCTGGGTAGCTTTTCTGGGAGAAACAGGGCTAATTATTAGAGGGAAAGAGGAATTTAGAGGTTGGGTAAATATGAAGCAGACACCCATCATAGAAAGTATATTTTTGTCCCAAAGAGGGGTGGGGTATTTAGATATTACCAGAAACTCTTGGGAGAATAGTAATTTATCCTTTAAGTAGAATAAAGTGGTGTGAATTTTTCTACTGAAGGAAGGGGTGCCATTTGGCCCTATTACCCAACAGGATTTGGAGGAGAGTTGCTTAGAGAAGATTAGTACAGAGTAGGCAGTTCTTGAACTTAAAAAAGAAATTTATTTTATTTGCCACTTCCAGAGTTGCCCTTGGCTTTGTCTTGTTGATGGTGACTCTGATTTGGAAGCCAGTCAGAGAAGAGAGTACCTGTAGCTCAAAGTCATCAGGGGTTGGGATTCTGTTCCGGGGAACATTTTGACCCTTAGGGCAGTTCCATTTTCGGTAGCCAAGCTTGTGGCAGAGGGGGCAAGCCATGCAGGGCCTTTTCACATTTATCCTGTTAGGGCAGTTTGCCTTTCAGTGGCCTGGTCTTTTGCATGATGGCAGTTACCTGTAGGAGTGTCCTTAGGGCTACCTGGAGGGGGCTGGGGGCTTGTAAAATAGCCAACAGTTGAGACTGCCTAATGTTCCTGTGTTTTTCTTTTTTATTAGCTTTGTTCTCCTTATTCTGCTCTCAGTTATAAAAGAATGAGGAGGCTAATTTGAGGATTTCCTGCATAGGGGCCATGCTGTAGTACACACACACACAATATACATTTTTTTTGAGAGTCTGAGGGTTAAATTTATCCCAGTGTTTTAGGAAGCAACCTCGAGATGAGCCTGAGGGAATAGATGAGATTTGTCTCATGATGGGACTGAAAATGACAAGCCTCTGGGGGGTAATGTCCGCTGGGGTCATGAACCACACTTTGTCTCAGGGAATCCCGCCGAGGAAAAGGGTTCCACTCATGTCCACTGAGGGACTTCGAGATGCACTTTCCAAAGGGACATCCTACCTATTGGAAGGATCTCCCAGCATTGAGGCTGATGGCCCTGGGGTTTTATGCTGAATGGCCAGTCCAGGTAGGAGGAATGAGGATGAAGGGAGAACTCAGCCTGGAACTAGCCCAGGAGAGGGAATGGCAATGGGGAGATTCACCTGAGGCCGCTTGAGATCATCTGATTTGGCAACATCCAGAGCAGGTTTGACTGTCTTTACAGGAAAATTTAGAATGAGAAAGAGGGGGTCTGAGTTCCCCAAAACATGTGTAGCTTAGCTATAGTCAAGCTTTAGCTGCCAATCGTGCTACGTGTAGGGATTGGGGACTTTGGAGAGAGAGTTTTCCTCTCTTCCGAGCAAGGTAGACAAACCTGTTCAGCCCCTAACCTTCAGGCCACACCAGAGAGTGGCCCTGGTCAGTGACCATCAATTGCCAGAAGGATACTGGAATTTTTTCACAGGAAGACTGGAAAGAAAAGCAAAACTCTAAACTTCCATCCAACTGGGCAGTGGTCAGACGTGTTATCAGGATCTTCTGGTTTTCTGGGGACCATCTTCTGGCCTCGACTGGGACCATCAATTGTCTCCAGGCTTGGACACTGTCCACCAAGAGGTTGGAGTTGGGGAAGAGAAAAGGGAGAAACAAGGAGAGACATTCTTAAGCAGTTCCTGAGCACTCCCTGAGCAGTTCCCAAGCATTCTTCGAGCAGTCTCGGAGTCTCCCTGATCAGTCCCACACACTCCCCATATGGGCCACCAAAATGTTGTGGGTGTGACTAGCTGGGGCCGATGTTGTGGGCAGTAAAGGAATTTACCAAGACAGTTGTGGGTAAAAGAAAAGGAATTTATTAGAGAAGATACAAAGACATGTTGCAAGAAAGCAATGGGCAGCACAGCAGAGAAGAGGCTGCCTGCAAAGAAGCAGGGGATGGACAAAAGTTTTATAAGATCATGCTGGTGGGAGCTATGTGCAAGTGAATTTGTGCTGTATGCTAAGAATATGTTGGGGTAATTTTTAACTGCCAGGTCTTTCCTATGCAGGTGCCCAGGGGAAACACTATGCTACTTTTAGCTGTCTTGCAACGCACATGCTTTCCGTTTCTGGTGTTGCAAGATACTGACTGTGGTTTTTCACACAAAGAGGTAAGCCCTGCAAACCGGGTTAGGTCCCTGTTCTGCCAGCCTGGCTCCTCCCTGGTTCCTGTTAACTTATTGATTTATTAGGGCCACAAAGTTACCAGGGGCTTGTGGTAAGGAGAGGAGGGTAGTAGAAAGTGACTGATAATGAATATGAAGTTTCTTTTAGAGATGATAAAAATGCCTTGAAAATAGATACTGGTGGTATTTGTATAACTTTGTTTTTTTTTTCTGTTGCTGTTGTTGTTGTTGTTGTTATTGTTTGACATAGTTTCATTCTTGTCACCCAGGCTGGAGTGCAATGGTGCAATCTTGGCTCACTGCTACCTCTGCCTCCCAGGTTCAAGCAATCTTGTCTCAGCCTCCTGAGTAGCTAGGATTACAGGTGCCTGCCACCACGTCCAGCTAATTTTTGCATTTTTAGTACAGATGAGGTTTCACTATGTTGGCCAGGCTGGTCTCGAACTCCTGACCTCAGGTGATCCGCCCATCTCGGCCTCCCAAAGTGTTGGGATTACAGGTGTGAGCCACCAGGCCCGGCCTATAACTTTGTGAATAGACTAAAATTCACTGAATTATACACTTTGAAAGTGTGGAATTTGTAAATGTGAATTTCATCTTAATGTTAAAAAATTACAATTAAAAAAGAAAGTAAAAGATGCCATGAGATTTATCAAATAGAGAATATTAATAAATAGATGTAAATTGTTTTTTTAAAATAACCAAATGGAAATTCTAGGATTAAGAAAAGTTCTTCATGCTGAAAGAAAGTGATTCTAGACAGCAATTCGAATCCACACATAGAAACAAAGAGCAGTAGTAAAGTTATTTACGGAATAAAAGACAGTATAAATTCATATTTTTCTCTGTTCTCCTTAACTGATTTAAAAGACAATTGTATAAAGCAATATGTATACTGTTGGGTCTATACCATATAGAAATGTCATATATTTGACAGTGATAGCTCAAAGGAGGTAGATGAGAGCAAATTTATATTAAAGAAACAAAATATAATGAAATCCACGAATATATACTTGCTTTCCTCTTTTTCTTCATTTCTTTAATAGACTTGAAATTGTATAAAGTAATAATTATAACAATATATTACTGCATTTGTGACATATATGTTTTATATATATGTGTGTGTGTGTATATATCTCCCAGTGTGTATGTATATATATATATATGTATATACATACACACACACACATATATAACAATAACAGTGCAAAAAGGGGAGATAATAGAGCCATGTGTTTCTTTATCTCACCAGAATTAAGTTTGTTTAAGTTGAAGGTGATTTTCACAAGTTAAGATGTATATGGTAAGCCCTAGAGCAACCATTAACAAAATAACAACAATAACAACAACAAAAAAGCAGAAAACACTAAATAAATTAAAGTGTTGCATTAGGAAATACTTACTGCAAAAGAAAGCAATAAAGGAGGAACAGAGGAACAAAACATGGGCTCCAAGATCAGAAGAAACAATTCAGAAGAAGAAATAATTCTGGATTTTCAAGTTTCAAGAGTGGATTTTAGCAAAGACCCTTTGGGCCTGCATTGATTGCAAAAACACACACACACACACACACACACACACACACAGATCAGCAAATTCCTAACAGACAATACTTGGGCAGGGTTTTACTTTGCAAAGATATTGCATTTGTAAGGAGCAGTTTATGGAGCTGTCTTTATTTTGGATATTTTGCCACAAGCCCATTTCTATTTGGGTGAGACTAAATTCTGCCACTGGTAATAAGACCCTTACCCTACCTTCTCAGAAATGTAGACCATTGAACAGTTTTTCACTTATCCAGAAAAGTGGCATCTGAACTACCCTGCTGCCAAGTTGTTCTATTTACGTAGACCCAAAACTCACTAAAAATACCCCTAACCAGGATGAGGAAGAAAGTTGTACTGACAGAGAAAGACAAGACAAGGGACTCAAGCTAAACTAGAAGTTTTCCTGGAGAGGTCAATGGATATGTAAAAACAGTGGGTGGAACTGACACTTCCTAAACCCCTCTGACAAGATCCAAACCAAGGGCTGTGAGAAAAATTAAGTTATTCTGGGATTGGAAGACTTTCAGCTATGGGTGGGCAAGCTGGCTGGGACACAGAAAACAAGAGGTTAAAATAACAATGTCTTTTGACAGCAAATTCTACCACAGGACAGGTCTGTAATTTCACGTGGTTATAAATGATCTGAAGAGCCAGGTAATGCATTTAGTGAAATTGAGTTTCCAATTCATACAGCAAGTATTCATGTGGAACCTATGTACTAAGCTTGGTCTGGCAGTGGAAGATTTTGTGATGAAAAAGACATTGTCCCTCTTCGGAGGGATTATATAATCAGATTGAGATGACATAATGTAGATTCACACATGAAGAGTGCCACTCAGTGTCATTTCATTCATGAGCTGAAGCCAGGGGAGGAGCAGACAATATGGTACATTAGTGAGGAGGGGAGGCTGGACAGGAGGTTTCTGAGGGAAAGCAAGACTAAAGCTGGTCCTAAAAGATTAGATGTTGGGACTTTGGGGACTCAGGGGGAAAGAATGGGAAGGGGGTGAGGGATAAAGGACCACAAATTGGGTTCAGTATATACTGTGCTCGGGAGATGAGTGCACCAAAATCTCACAAATCACCACTAAAGAACTTACTTATGTAACCAAACACCACCTGTTCCCCAAAAACCTATGGAAATAAGAATTTAAAAACATTTACAAAATAAATTTTAAAAAAGATTATATGTTGGAATTCAGAAAGAAAGAGGAAGATCATCCCAACTAGAGAAAGCCGCGCATTCCTAGGGAGGAGCCATTAACTCATTCAACAAACATTGAGTACTTACTGTGTCCAGGTAATGTTGGAGAATACAGCTATGAGCAAAAAAGTCCCTGCCTTTGTGAAGGTTATATTCTAGATGGACAGATGGGTAATAAACAATAAGAAATAGATAAATTAGATCATTTCAGTTAGTGAGAAATATTATGAAAAAATAAAACAGGATAATGGAATAGAGAATGAATTCAAATCATGGTTTGCCCTTTTATTAGCTGTGTAACTTTAGGAATGCTGTTTAACTTTTTTGTGTCTTAGTGTCCTTCCTCATCTATAATATGGTGCAATAACAGTATTTATCTTGTAGGAGCATAGCAAGGGTGATTTAATTTATGCAAAAGGGCTTAGAACAGTATCTGGCACATTGTAAGCCATATACGTTAGCTATTATAGGTGTGTATGTGAGTTGGGAAGTGGGGACTAATTTAGATAGGGTGACAAAGGACTACCTCTGTGAGCTGGGACCTGAATGATGAGGAGCCGGTAATGGGAAATTCTCTGGCAAGAACATTCCAGACAATGGGGCAGTTAAAGGCCTGATACTTGGATGAGCTTAAGATCTTACTGGAAAAGAAATAAGGACAATGTGGCTGAAGCACAGTAAGACAGAGAAGGGTGCTAAGAGGTGAAACGAAATCAAAGGTGAGCAAGGGCCAGATTACCTAGAGCCTGGAAGGTAATAGCACAGATTCGAATTTCATTCTGAGTGTGATTAAAGAAAAAAACCCACAGGAGGTTTAAAGTAAGGGAGTGATGTAACCTAATTTACACTTGTAAAAGGTCTCTCTGGCTACTGTGTGAAGAATGGACTGTAGGAGAGCAAAAGTGGAGGCAGAGAGACCTGTTGGGAAGTCATTTCAATTGTCCTGACCAGAGGTAATAATGGCTCAGATTAGGTGATTTATTGGAGGAAGTAAAAAGTAGTTGTGTTTGGAGTCACATATGAAAGTAGACTGGATAGACTGGGCTCAGTGGCTCACACCTGTAATCCCAGCACTTTGGGAGGACAAGGTGGGCGCATCACTTGATGTCAGGAGTTGAAAACCAGGCTGGTCAATATGTCAAAACCCCGTCTCTACTAAAAATACAAAAATTAACCAGGAGTGATGGTGCATGCCTGTAGTCCCGGCTACTTGGGAGGCTGAGGCGGAAAAATCACTTGAGGACAGGAGGTGGAGTTTGCAGTGAGCCGAGATCATGCTGCTGCACACCAGCCTGGGCAACAGAGTGAAAGTCCGTATGGAAAAAAATAAAAATAAAATAAAGAAAGAAAGTAGATTGGACAGGTCTTACTACCGATGGACTGGTTCTAGGAGTGAGAAAAGAGGAATGATGGTGCCTGATTTGGGGGCCTGAGCAACTGGGTAAATGGTAGTATCATTTACTGAGGTGAGGAAGATTGAGGGAGGAAAGGATTTGGGAAGAAAATCAAGAGTTCTGCTTCGACTGAGTAAACTTTAAGAATTGTATTAGATATGCAGGTGGAGGTTTCAAGAGAGCAGTTAGTTGTCCAAATTGAACTTGGAGAGAGTTAGGGACTAGAGAGATAAACATGGGAGTCATGAGTACATAGGCCATAATTAGTCACTGAACTGGTGAAATCACTTGTGCCTTGCGGAGAATGTGAGACCAACTCACGTAGGAATGGAGAAGCTGGGCAAAGAAGGTGAGAGAAGAGTAGAAGTTTCTGACAAGTTACTGGCAGCAGAGGATAGAAAGTTGACTGGAGATCTAGTGAGGAGGCCACTCACTGGAGGCAACGGTCCCAGCAGCAGAAGAGAAGTAGATGTGGCATTAAAAAGCTATTTGCAGGATGAAAGGCAGGAGATTGGGCACAGGGACTGAGCTAGGGAAAGAAAATTGTCAAGAAAAAATATCCAAGTTCTTATTCTGGAAAAAGGTGTGGATAGTGGCGCCACCAAGTGAGAGAGAGACATAAGAAGATGAGCCGAGTGGAATAAGAATAAAAATAATATATTTGTTATTCTGAATTTGAAGCTCCAGGAAACATTTAAATCTTGCCTCTGTCACTCCAGGCTATGTGACTTTGGGCAAGTACTTATCGTTTCTGTGCCTTAGTTTCCTTATCTGTAAAAATCGCCCTTGCCTCAGAGATACTGTGAAGATATGTGGTAATAACTGTAAAGCATGCTGAACAGTGTCTAGCATAGAGTAAGTATTTAATAAATGCTAATTACAATTATTATTATAAGGAACGTCGTTATGAGAAAGTCTGGAATTTTGAGGGATGCCAGGTCTAGTATGCCTGGAATGCAAAGTGCTGTGGGGAGATAGATGATGACGGATAGTGGAAGATAAGACAAGTCAAATAGTGAAGAGCCTAGGCTAAGGAATTTTGGCTTCTTCTTCAAGGAGGATCCAGAGTGAGGGTTTTTGTTGTTGTTGTTGTTTTCTTTAAAGACAGAGTCTTGCACTGTCACTCACGCTGGAGTGCAGTGGAGCCATCTCCACTCACTGCAAACTTTACTTCCTGTGTTCAAGTGATTCTCGTGCCTCAGCCATTCGAACGAACAGTAGCTGGGACTACAGGCATGCGCCACCACACCTTTTGCCATTACTTTTAATGGCAAAAACAGCAATAACTTTTGCACCAACTTAATAGATTTTTATGGAGACTTCATTATGTAGGCATCATTGATTAAACTATTGGTCATTGGCTATCAACTTGACCTTAAGCCCCTCTTCCCTCCCTGGAGGTTAAAGTCCCAACCTTCTTTTCATGCTTTGTCTTTCTGGTGACCAGCCCCACACTGAAGTTATTAGTCAATCATTAGCATACAAAAAGACAGCAGTTTGGAGATCCCAAGGACTTTAGGAGTGGTATGCCAGGAAATGGGAGGAAGACCAAATATATATATTTCACAATATCACAGTAGTCCATTTATTTTTATTGCTGAGCAATACCCCATTTATGAATATACAATTGTTTTGTTCATTCTCCTGTTGATGAAAGTCTGGCTAGTTTCCAGGTTGGGCACTATTGCAAATAGTATTGCTATGTCTTTTGGTGGACATAAGCACTCATTGCTCTTGGATATACACCCAGCACCTTTACCCCTTAGTTTTTAAATTAATTTTTTTGAAGTCTTTGTAGATTCACATACAGTTGTAAGAAATAATACAGAGAGATCCCATGTACGATTTACTCATGTTCTCCCAGTGGTATCATCTTGTAAATTAGCCTTCAATATCACAACCAAAATTTTAACATTGATATAGTCAAGACACTAGGTATCACAAGGACCCCTCCTGTTTCTCTCTCATAGCCATATCCATTTCTCACATGCTCTCCATCCCCTGCCTTGTTCTTTAACTGCAGCAACCAATAATTTGTTCCCTTCTCCATTTCTATAATAATTGTCATTTTAAGAATAAGGATTTTCAAGAAATAGGGAAATTGAGAATAATGCTATAGTGGCTTAAAACAGAACAAATTGATTACTTTGTAGTTCTGGAGGTCAGATTGTCAGAGGCGTTTGAGCCAGAGCTACTTCATCTAGAATAGGGGCTGGATAAAAAAAAGGCTGAGACCTACTGGGCTGCATTCCCAGGAGGTTAGGCATTTTTAGTCACAGGATGAGATAGGAAGTCAACAGAAGATACAGGTCACAAAGACCCTGCTGATAAAACAGGATGCGGTAAAGAAGCCAGCAAAAACCCACCAAAACCAAAATGGCAATGAAAGTGACCTCTAGTTGTCCTCACTGCTTATCATACACTAATTATAATGCATTAGCATGCTAAAAGACACTCCTACCAGCACTATGACAGTTTACAAATGCCATGGCAACGTTTGGAAGTCACTCCATATAGTCTAAAAAGGGGAGAGACCCTAAGTTCTAGGGAAATATCTCCCCTTTCCTAGAAAAATCATGAATAATCCACTGCTTGTTTAGCATATAATCAAGAAATAACTACAAGTATACTCAATCGAGCAGCCCATACTACTGTTCTGCCTATGGAGTAACCATTCTTTTACTTTCCTGATAAACTTGCTTTCCCTTTACTCTATGGACTCACCTCAAATTCTTTTTTGTGCGAGGTCCAAGAACTCTCTCTTGGGGTCTGGATCTAACATCTTTCCAGTAATAAGATGAAAGTCGAAAATGGGCTAAAACTGAGCTAAAACTAAGGTGTCCACAAAGCTGCATTTCTTCTGGAAGCTCTAGGGGAGAATCAATTTCCTTGACTCTCCCATTTTATAGAAGGCACCTGCATTCATTGGTTCATGACCCCTTCCTCCATCTTTAATATCAGCAACACAACATATTCAAATCTCTCTGAATCTGACACTCTTCCATCTTAATGACTCTTGTGATTATATTGGGCCCACCTGGATAATACAGCACCCTTTCCCTATCTTAAAACCCTTAACCCAATGACATCCCAAGTCCCTTTTGCCATGTAAGGTAACATATTTATAGGTCCCATGGATTAGAACATGGATGTCTTTAGAGGGCCATTATCTTGCCTGCCACATCCATCTTTCTGGAAGAAGTCTACCTGTTTTCCATTTAAAATAAATAAATAATTACCACACATACAACCCAATATCCAAAAACAGACATCCTCTGGTTGTGGTTGGAAGGGATCTAAAACTCCTTCACTTCCCAAGGCAACAACAGTTGGGATAATCATTAGCAGAGATTCCTAAGGCCTCCTCCTACCCTGATGTTCCAGGGACTTAGAACTATATCTGCTACCTTAGAATTGAAGCTGTGCAAATGTCTCCTCTTCCTAGTATACGTCTGCCCACTCCCAGGAGGACACACTGGAATCATCGAATACACTGGTGCCTGGATCCCAATACTAGAGATTATAATTTGATTTGAGGATATGGTCTGGGCTTTGGAATCTTTAAAGGGTTCTAATGTGCAGACAAGTTTTTGAGCCACTGCCTCAAAGGGTTGTTATAAGGATTTAAAGCTCACAAAACATACGATAACTGGGACAGGCCTCATGGCCTCCCACCTGTAATCTCAGCACTTTGGGAGGCTGAGGCAGGCAGATCACTTGAGGCCAGGAGTTCAAGACCAGCCTGGCCAACATGGTGAAACCCCATCTCTACTAAAAATACAAAAA
>NW_012108175.1:617656-665054 GCF_000951045.1 Mandrillus leucophaeus | reverse complement strand
AAAGAAAGAAAGAAAGAAAGAAAGAAAGAAAAGAAAGAAAGAAACAAAGAAAGGAGGGAGGGAGGGAGGAAAGGAAGGAAGGAAGGAAGGAAGGAAGGAAGGAAGGAAGGAAGGAAGGAAGGAAAAGGAAAAGAAAAGAAAAGAAAGGAAAGAAAGGAAAGAAAGAAAGAAAGGAAAAGAAAGAAAAGAAAAAAGAAAGAAAAAAGAGAACATATGATAACTTACTTTTCCTTGCAAGTGTTGGCTTACCAGGAAGGAAACTGGTGAGAGTGCCAGGTCCAGGACAGTTTAGAAGGTTTGTCTGGCCTCAGTTTCCTCATATGCATAATGAGGATAACCATATCTAGGCTACGAAATGTTTTATACATGTTTTATAAACTATAAAGTACTCCCCAATAGCTTTTGTACATACACACACTCTCCACCCTCACTTCACACTCCATTCCCCACTGCCTTCAGAAACAGGACCCAAGGTAGTTTTTCTGACCTTTATTGGCACTACAATATGTGAGAGTAGTAGGAGGTGGGAAAAGCCTGAAGGCCTTCCTGACAAGGAGGCAGGACAAGGCCTGACCACCCCAAGAGAAATCAAGAAATACAAATAAGTATCTCTTAGGTCCCAATGCCAGGCAAGTCCAGGAGCATCACATGGTCAATGCAGGATCCACACCCACAGTAGAAAAGTTGGCCTGGAACTACAGAAAGGGCACAAACTATTAAGTTAGACAGTCCTGTGACCTTGGGAAGTTATTATACTTCTTTGAGTCCATTCTCTCCTGTATAAAATGAGGATAGTCATATCACTCCTCTCCATAGAACTAAGGTATAGATGAAATGAGACCAAAGATAAGACAGTAATATATAGAGTAAATAGAAATTGCAGTGAAATATCTTAGAGCTACCCACTCATACTACAAAGAAAGACTGAGTCACTGTGAAGTCTTCCTAAATTTTATTGGCACTGAAATAGAACATGGATTGAGCATAAACCCCTCCAAAAACAATTTTTAAAAAACCCAAAAAGTACACAAAAAACCCCTGAATACAAAATCTAACCTTTCTCCCCAGCCTCCCTAAGGGTAAGTTACTGACTCTAAGGCAGCTATTAATAGATTGCCCTACAATTCCAGGTTTGAATTTAGCCAATATAGGACATATCACCAAGTGAGTGTCAATAATTCACAGCAATGCACACAAGACTCCTCAAGGTCAGGCACAGAGTCGGGGGTGGTGGACAGGGGAATTGAAGGAAGCTCTAAGCTAGGGGCATTGCATGGTGGGACAGGATGGCCCCTTGAGGACTGAACCCTGGGGAGAAGACAAACAGGAATAATAAAAACAAATAACAAGTACTTTAAGAATGAATTGTATGACCTATAGTGACAGATGACATCACTAATACTGAAAGCTTCTTATATTAATATTTTTGGCAAAATGTCATTTTGTAATATAGTATATGCTTTCCAAGTGTGGGGGTGGTAAAGGAATGAGGCCAAAATGATCCTGCCCCAAGACTAATATCTTCTAATGGTGCATTAGCAAGGAAGGCAGAAATCAGTATTTAGATATCAGTAAAATACATAATACTATAGAAAGAAGAAGAGCACACATGAGACAGAGAAGGAGGTGGATGCTCCTGGGTTGAGAGCAATGGGTGAGGGTGTGGAAGGAACTAGGCCAGAATACCCAGCAGCTCTCTGGTTTACAGCTCCAAGGGACAGAACAGCTGGTGTCAAGACCTGGGTTAGAGGTTTGTCAAAGAGAGGCAGGGCCCAGTCACCACTTTGGAGGGGAGTGACGAGAAGGGGATTTTGGTCACGTGAGAGGGTTGAGTAAACTGGGATCAGGGCACAGACTTCTCTCAGCATATTCAGCTTCTTGCACTCACTCCCTAGTTGAGCCTACTGGCATCAAGCTCTAGATGCCAAGCCCAGGATGGCTGTGGGGCAGGAGCTGTGGCCCAAGTAGCTCTGAGAGGGGAAGAGACCTAAAACCCCTGGCAGGGAAAATACTGAAGCTAGGTGTGAACATATCCTCTCTTTTCACAAGAGTCCTGATGGGGCTGACTGAGCTTTTGGGTACTCATCCCTACTGTTATAGCTGGAGAGGATTTGGGGATTGAAGAAGGAAGGGGCAGATCCCACGAAGTGACCGCAGATCTGGAATAATAAGTAAGGGGTAGCTCTGCCCACAGAGCTCACTTTAGACAGGCCCATACTCCTATAAGGAATTGGGGTAGGATCTTCTACTCAGCCTTGCCAGAACAGAATGGCCTTCTAGTATGTTTGGTGAAGCCTCTTGAAGGCACTGTTTCCCCCATCCACCCTGGGGAGAAATTGAGTCCCTAAAGTCAATGACAAGGCTTATTGAGGCTGAGTTTATAACAGGTCCAATCTGGGAGGTAGAAACAAAAATGACTGAACATCTTTTTATCCCTCAGTCATTACAAAGCCTAAATAACTCTAAACGGGATGGGCACTGGGAGGACAAATTTTAGGTCAGTTGACATCCTGAAGCAGATATCCAAGGTCCTGTCTCATTCCCTAAACCGCGTAATACTCTAACCCTGTAAATCTCAGGACCCTGAAGAAGAAGGCAGTGGTAGGGGAGGGGAGCAGAGCTAGCTTCCAACCTACTCCACACTTGATTCCCATAGGACAACAGTAAGTGTAAGGGTATTTGCAAAATCAAGTGGAAAGTACCTCTGGGCTGGGCAAGTAGGATATTCTAGCAATACAGATTAAATGGAACAGAGAAGAGAAAGGAGGTTCCATTGGCACCATAATGAGCCATTCATTTGCCCAGGGAAGTGGGTGGGGGCTAAGGGGCTAGGTTTGGTCCCATGGCTACACTAAATGCTTGGCATGACTCCAGGGCTGCTCTAGTTAGTGGCTCCAGCACAGTATGAGTTAGGTGAGTTAGGTGTAGGAGTGTGGGGACAAGGAAAAAGGGAGGAGGGGTCCCTAGAGGCTGGGTGCCCATTACATGGACTCAAATTCGTCAATGCGCTGCTTGGTGTTGCCCTGCCGGATCTGGCGCAGGGTCTTGTATTTGTCTCGGCCCAGTCGCATGTTCTCAGCATGGATCATGTCATTGGCAGTCTTCTTGGACTCATCTCGCGCATTGGCCAGCTCCGAAGTGAGGGCCTGTGAGGGTGCACAGGAACACAGAGGTCAATGGCTTTCTCTCATTTTACCTCCTGTTATTTGACCAGACTTCTCTTCTCTTCTGTTTCCTTCTTTCTTCCCCACCCTTTCTCTCTATATATAAATATTGAGTCATTTCCAACTCTGTTAGAACTGCAGTGGGGCAAGAATATTTAAAAAAAAATAAAATAAAACAGACTTAGGGGACCAGCTGATAATGGGTATTCTCTGAGAGTAGAACAACACACCAAAGATTCAGGTGGGAATTTTGTCAGCTAGATATTTTCTTAATGTAAGAGGTGAATGTAGTGAGTGGGAGGTGGGGCAGAGAGAAAATCTCAAAAAGGGAAGAGAGAGCCCAAGGTCTGATTAATAAGGGAGAGGTACCTATCCTTAAAGCTGTCACTTAAGAAAGGCTTGGGCTCCCACACAGCACTGGGACAGGATCTTATACCTATCTCCCATGATGGTTAGAGAATACCATGGGCTACTAAATCAATGCATATAGTCTCCTTGACCCTTGGCCCTACTCGGATACCTTCAGGTGCTTCTGCACACGCTCATTCTTCTCCGCCTCAGTGGTACGTTCCTCCTCACTGCGGTCCTTGGCCATAGCATCAGCCCGTAGGTCAGCACTAGCTTCTGCCCCATTCTCATCCTGCTCATCCTGCTCATTCTCAGCAGGCTCAGCCACATGAGGTGTACTCATGGCAGTCTTCAGCTCAGCACGGGTCTTCTCCAAGTCTTCCTGTACCATCTGGGCCTGTCCAGCGACAGAAGGAGAGAAAGACTTTCAGTGAGACCAGTTAAACTGTGGCATCCTGTATATGCCTAGAATGGTCTGGCAAGAGGCAGGCACCAGGTAGGACAAGACACTTCATCTGCCTGATCCTTAGTTTCTTCAGCCATAAAACAAGAGCAATTGTACCAACTTCCTAAAGGTATTGAAGAACTCCAGTAAGTATTTGAGGAAACCATGAGTACCTTCTCCCATGATGCCTGCTGTAGGAAGTATGAAAGAGGGAGGGAGCCAAAACATAAGGAATCTAAGGAGCTGTAACCTATGCATATGGTACCCATTCCCTCAATGCTTTGTTTTACGCCCTGTGTCTTACCTTCTGCTGCCACTCCACAGCCTCACTCTCCTTCTTCTGTCGGGCCATCTCCAGCTGGGAGATTCGAGCTGTCAGCTCTGCCATTTCCAAGGCCTACGGAAAAATTGGAAGCCTGTGAGAGCTGGGCCTTCTGGTCCTCAGGACCCAGGTGTCTTCAACCCAAGTTCCCCTGGGGGACTAGTAAGGGACCTACTGCTCCACTTGCTTGCTGCCTCAGAGACTCTTTTACCACACCACTTCATTCCAGTCCCATCTTTCCTGACCACCACTTCAAGTCAGAGTTCCCCCACCTAGACTGTAGGCCTCCTGAAGACAAACAATATGCCACCTCTGTCCCTTCCTCATTATCTCTCCCCATGCCCCTCTTGGCAAGTATGCAGCTGGGGCCTCAGTAAAGCTTTGGCCATCACTGGGTCACTTCCTGAAGTGGCAGATCCTTTCCTGATATCCTAGAATGCTCAGGATTCCACTAAGACTCTTCCCAGGACAAGTACAGGAAAGACACTCAAGTGTCACAAGGTGATCTGAACAAGGAAAAAAGCTTATGCACACCTTGGGTAAATCTCCCATGACAGCTTCCTCACGAGAGACAGGTCTTGGTTCCCTATATTCCCACCTCCAACAGTAGAGGGGAAGAGTATATGTCAAGGAGTTTGGACCACAGGTTCTTCACTTCTGTGTCACAGAACCCTTGGAAACTGTGATGAAAGTATTGATGCCAAATGCCCCCAAAATGCATAGACACAGTTGCATGTGATTTCAGGGAGCAAAGCTTTCAAACAGAGGCAGAAATGGGTTCTAATCCTTATTTAGCCACAACTGTGTGACCTTTGGTGAATCTCTTCTCTGAGCTCTAATTTCCTTATCTGGGCATATTATCTCATATGAGGTTAATCCCATAGGGTTACTGGGAAGAAGAAATAAGTAAGGAAAAGGGAAATATTTCCAACACAGCAACATACAGCAGGAACTCAAGTATGAGTTCCTTTTGTTCCTTTCTCCTTCCCTTTTCTTTGCCAGGCCAATCAGCTCAGATACCCAAGGGTAAAGAAAGTGAACAGAAACTAAGGGTTAGGGAAGATCGCAAAAATTCCTGGGCCACACTAGTGACTTCTCAGCTTGCTTCTGAACTAGTTATTTGCTGGAGGCCCATGGAGTGGTAGCCTGCTCTAAAGAGCCAGCATGTAAGCAAAAGTATCTATAAGTAAGTAGGCAGACAAGGAAGAAAGCTCAGTTCCCAAAACCCCAGTCCATCCTACAGCTTTACCAGCTGTTCCTGAGTCTTTTTCTGGTCCCGGGAGGCCTGCAGCAAGGCCTCCTTGGCCTCTTCAGCTTCTTGACGCTCCTTGGCAAGCTTTTCAGCCTCGCTCTGGGCACGCTTCCGTTCCTGCTCAAGTTCCAGAGCCCTACGGGTCTGTTCTTCCAGTTCTGGGCAGAAAAGGAGGGGAGAAGGCAGTGAAGAGCACAGAGATAAAGATGACACACTAGCTTCCTTCCTGGAAATGATCCACCCCAGGACAAAGCTGGCAGAAAGTTCTGAGTTCTCTTCTTGCCCATTCTTTTCCTAGTCTGTAGCCACACCTGAACTATATTGTCTGTGTCTACAGCTCAGGAAGAAGGTTCTCCAGCTCAGAGTCAGGTCTGGAAAAACCCAATCTCCAAGGTGACTCCAAGCCTCACCTTGCTGAGCCTTCTTAGTCTGTTCCTCAATCTGCTTCAGCCTCTCCATCAGCTCCTCCTTCTCCCGTTCAATCTTCTCTTTCTCTTTTTCTGCCATTTCACGCTTCTTCTTCTCATTTTCCAGCATAGCACTAGGGAAGGAGATAAAATGGATAGAACAGGATAGTAAAGATCCATAAAAGCCTGGGGAGGCCAGGCATGGTGGCTCACGCCTATAATCCCAGCACTTTGGGAGGCCGAGGCGGGCAGATCATGAGGTCAGGAAATTGAGACCATCCTGGCAAACACAATTAAACCCTGTCTTTACTAAAAATACAAAAAATTAGCTGGGCGTAGTGGCATGCGCCTGTAGCCCTAGCTATTCGGGAGGCTGAGGCAGGAGAATCGCTTGAACCCAGGAGGCGGAGGTTGCAGTGAGCTGAGATTGCGCCACTGCGCTCCAGCGTGGACAACAGAACAAGACTCCATTTTCAAAAAAAAAAAAAAAAAAAAGCCTGGGGAATTGCAAGTATTGCTGCCTCTGGGTCTCTCAACCCAACCTTCTCAACACACTCAGGGATTGTGAGTTTGGGCCACCCTCCCTTACCTCTATACCTTTGTCCTCATATCACAGCCCCACATAGGCCAGTGTACACGGGGCCCTGTCAATGTGCCCCTGAGTCAGGAATCCTAGCTCTCCCACCAACCCACTGGGTGACCTTAGCTATGTCACTGCTTTGCTTTTGTTCCCCTATCTTGAAAATGGTCCAATAAGACCTGCCCTATATACCTTGTAGGGAGACAAGTTTTGGCTCTCTGCTGGGATGAAGTGCTTCAAGTCCAGTAATCTCTATGGCTAGTGCATCAGTCCTCAGGTCCAAATCTGTCTGCCCTAAAGCCCAGCTCTAGGCTTCTGTTTCCCAGAGTTTGTTACAAATCTGGAATAGGTATTTGCTTTTTCTTGCCCTAGCACCTCTTCCAGGAACCTTCTTATCTCCCTTGGCTAGGTATTCTCCATCTGAGCCCTCAGAATACTTGGCTTACCCTTCTCCCCACCTCTCTTCTATGTTTTTTTCTCCATAGCAATTCTTAACCATCTTATGTACCGCATAATTTGCTTATTTATTATGTTTGTCTCCTCCCCACTAGAATGCTAGCTTCACAAAAGCAGAGATTTTTGGTCTTTTCTTATTCATTGCTCAATAAATATTTATTAAGTGAATGAATGGCATGGCGTTTGTACCTTGAGTTATGTATATATTGTTTTCCCTCTCTCTGCTACTAGACTGAGTAGACTGTGAGGTCCTACAGGGCAGGTTCCTGCTAGATCCAGCTCTGTAAAAATTGCCCCTCAAACTTGGTAAATGTTTTCTGAATAAATGTGAACATTGGTGTCTAACCTCTGATCTATGAAGTCCTAGGTTGGCCTCATGTCCTGACTTAGCAGGCTGGGTACCTTTGAGAAGCTTCCTTGCCCCAGCCCTGGTCCTCCACATCAGTGTGCAGCACCTACCGCTCCATCTGCTTCTGGTGCTTCTCCTCCCGGGCCTGTGCCTTCATCTGCTGCACCTCAATGGTGTCAGGCTTGCGACGGCGCATGTATAGTTCATGGTTCCCCATGCACAAGGCCAAGATACGCTTGTTAATCCGCAGCCGGGGAGCATAGAAGACGAAGTCCTGGTGGGAAATCAGCAATCAGAAAGAATTCAGAGGGCCAGGTGAAGGTGATCTTCTGCCTTCTGAAAAGCTAAATCCAAAAGCACTGAAAAGAATGTTTAATCTAACCTCCTGCACTACAGATGGGAAGACTAATTATCAGAGTGGTAAAGTGACTTGCCCAGGGTCAGACAGCAGGCAGACCGAAGACTAGAAACCCAGGTTTCTTGACTCTGAAACCCGTGTTCTTCCCACAATTTCTTTCAATCTTTGCTTATGAAAGCATCCTAAATTATTCTTAATCAAGTTGAAGGATTCAAACTTTCTCTGCTAATTAGGGAACATGCTAGGTCTCAGGTGACCTCTTTTGGAAGCCAAATGACCCCTGACAATACGCTGGTGGGTGCAGTATGAGTGACTGGACTGTTTCTACAATCTCCTGAAAGCAAATCCTAGAGCCAGCCCCTTAAATCCTTTTTGGAACAAGGCAGGCTGTAAATACATATATAAATACATAAATCTCCTGATCACTGCTTGTCCTGGTTGTTGTTTTTAAAATGAGCCCTTGATCTCAGCTGGCTTTGTTACTCAACTTTTTCTGATAAAAGTTGAGCACAGTAGCAATAAAAGAAAACACACAAGAAAATCCAGTGAGTTTGAGTTTGCTACTACAAATACCACTGGACCAAAGTCACCAGCTGACGGGCTAACCGCCATCTCCTCTGCCACTGACCACACACTGCTACTGTCTCATATAGCTTGGGGTGCAGTGGAGGGAGCACAGGCTCTCAAAGTCAAATCACCTAGGTACAAATCCCAGTTCTACCATTTTTAGCTGTGTTATCTTGAACAAATCACTCCATCTCTCTAACCTCAGTTCTGTCAACCATAAAATTAGTATGCTACTTACTACCTACCTGACCATGTTGCTGAGGGTTTAAGGAGACAACGTGTAAAGTCCCTAGCAGGGAAAGTTCAGACACCTCAGGGCTGGAGAAGAATGGTTGAGCCTTCATGAAAAGGGTCAGGCGCAGTATTGTCACTGGGCCTTGTTGAACATGAGGTATCCCAGAAAAGGAGATACTCAGCTCAGTTTCCTACCCTACCACAATCACCAGCTGTCTGGTCTTGTTAGCTGCAGGCTACTGAGTGGGTAAGAAGTGTGGCGAGTGTGTTAGAGAAATGAGTGAAGTTAAAGCACTTTTTTGGTCTTGGAATGCTCTGGAGAAAAGTCTGAGAGGGCAGCAGTCAAGTTCTACCAAGAAGTTTGTAGGATCATCTTGGGATTTGTACTTCTCTGGTCACAGCCATTTCTCCATAATAAAAAAAAGAAATCAAGGGCTGGGCATGGTGACTCACACCTGTAATCCCAGCACTTTGGGAGGCCAAGGCAGGCAAATCACCTGAGGTCAGGAGTTCAAGACCAGCCTGGTCAACATGGCGAAGCCTTGTCTCTACTAAAACTACAAAAATTAGCCGGGCACGGTGCCATGCACCTGTAATCCCAGCTACTCAGGAGGCTGAGGTTGTAGTAAGCCAAGATTGTGCCACTGCACTCCAGCCTGGGCGACAGAGCGAGACTCTGTCAAAAAAGGAAGGAAGGGAAGGGAAGGGGAAGGGAGGGAGAGGAGGGGAGGGGAGGGGAAAAGAAAAGAGAAGAGAAGAGAAGAGAAAAGAAAAGAAAAAAGAAAAGAAAAGAAAAGAAAGGAATCAAATATGTGAACAGTGTCCACTTTTCGGGACCCCAGGGGCTTGGAAATACGAGATGCATTTGGTTTCCACCCCAGAATCTCAGGGCGGCAGAGACAACGGCTAAGAAGCAGTACTTAACACTGCCTGTGGCTATCCCTCATCCACAGTGAGGGAGACAAGTAGCAGAGTAGAATCAGGTACAGGATGTCTGCTGGCCATTTTTGGCATCAACATCTCCCTCCATTCCCAATCTCTATCTGTGCTTCCTGTTCGTGCATGTGTGCACACACATGCACGTGCACACACACACGCACACATACACACACACACAAACCAGCAAAGGAAGAGAAAAATAGAATAGCATGATTGCTCATTATAGAAGGCCTTGGCAAGTACCCGTCTTGGTCAGAGGGAGGAATCACTCACCGGGGCTTTTTTGTCAATGGGCTTGATGACAAATTTCTTATCATTGAAAGAGATGTTCCTGATTTCACTCCAGGGGAAGCCTATCTTGGGAGTTAGTCTGTAGAAATGGAAACCAATAATATCAGGACAAGGGCAAGACAAGAAGGGCGTAGAGAACTGGTGGCTTGCCCTCACATCACCCCCAAGCTTCTATGTCTCTCTCTCTCTCTCTCTCTCTCTCTCCTTTTTTTTTTTTTTTAAATAAATAGAGACGAGGTCTCACTATGTTACCCAGACTGGTCTTGAACTCTTGGGCTCGAGCGATCCTCCCTCCTCAGCCTCCCAAAGTGCTGGGATTACAGGCATGAGCCACCAAGCTTGGCCAAACAAACACTTCTCTCTGGGGGAGGTAGACTCGGTGCCAGCTCAGCCAGTGTCATCACATGCCACCAGGTCAGTTGCCAGCATTGAGTTCACTAAAGGATCTCCTGATACTACAACTAACATATGATTCCTTGTCTCGAGTTTGTTTTGTTATGTTTTTGTTTGAGGCATGGAACTTGTAACAATTCCTCAAGGGAATCCCCAGCCCTATTTAACTGAGTTTCTTCTATCCAAGCTTACAAAAGTTAGAGAAAAAGTAAATAATGAACTCCAAGATTCAGCAGTTATATGGAACAATAATCTATTGATCTCCATTCTCACTAAGAGCACACCAAGTGAAAAATATAAGCAAGTGAGATAAGGCTACAGTGAGAGGATTATAGGCCAAAAGCCATTTAATTATCACAGGAGACTAATCATAATATATCTCGATAAGACAGTCTAGGCCTGCACAAACCAATAAAAACATAATGACTGTCACATATATAATTTTAAGTTTTCTAGTAGCTACATGAAAATAAGTAAAAAGAAATGGATGTAATAAAATTTTAATAAGTTTAATTAGCCCAATATATCTAAAATATTATCATCTGAACATGTAAATAAATATTTTAAAAAATACTAAGACATTTTTGCATTCTGTTTTTCACACTAATCTTCAAAGTCCAGTGTGTAGTTTACACTTACAGCACATCTCAATTCAAAGTAGCCACATTTCAAGTGTTCAATAGCCCCATGTGGCTGGTGGCTACCACAGTTGACAGTGTGAGTCTAGTCAATACAGGATTTAGAGGCCTAAGGAAAGTTGTGAAATCACCTGGGCTGGACTAAATTAGGTAGAAAAAGAACTGAGGTGGGACCCAAGAGCTATGGCCTTGCTCCTTGATGAAAAGTGAGCCCTAGATGTTAACATAACCTAAATAAACTAAAAGAGATCTGAGATATACCTGTCATTCTGCTCATAGATGTTGAGACCCAGTGCATCCACCCCCAGCCACAGCTCTGAGCCTTTCTTGTTCTTGATGCTGAAGTAGTTCACACCATACATCTCCAGATCTTGAGCAATCTTCAGATATTCCAGGACAGCATCCTCCCTAAATGACACAGTTGGGGGTCACAAAGTGGGGCTTGTGAGTCAGACCCAAGGAGAGAGAAAGCCTGCTTACTCTGTACTTCTGACAAGTATCTTGCTATCAGGAGTGGGAAAGGGGACAAAAGGCAACCAGATGATGGAGAACAGAGCATAGCATGACTTTTGCAAAGCAAAATCTCCTAACAAAAACATAGGGTCTGTGCTCCCAAAGGGAATAAAGATGGGCTGACCCTTGCTGGCCTCTGGCATGTTGGCTGCCACAGAAGCAATTTTCTTTCTCTCATTCATTGTGACAGCCTCTTACACATTCTTAGCAGGGCTCAGAATGTGGTTATGGCAAAATGATGATATTTGTCCTTCAACTAGACAACCCTCAAAAATGCTTTGCCATGTTTAAGAGCTCCTTCCTTATTTCCTTCTGGTAGGGGGCGGGGAGTCCTTGGTGGCCCAGTAGCTCCCTGGACATCCTGAGGTCCCCTCCATTTCTTGATAGTCAAAACTGTTTGTGCTATCAGTTACCACCATTCAGCAAAACAAACAAACAAAAAACAACCTTATAATGGTCCTAGTTTGCCTTCTATCGTCCCAGTTCCCTCTTTCTCCAACATCTACCAATGTCCCTTGTCATCTGTCTCTTCTCCCCAGAACGCATTCTCATTCACCCTATAAGGGAAGTGGGGCCCACCACTGCTTGGGCAAGCTTACCTGAGCATGCCACGGTGTTCCTCATGCCACACCTGGATCCGCTCCTCCCACTGGTCCTTGTTGAGTTTGTGCTGTTCCAGGACTCTGGAAAGACAATGGGTGATGAGTAGTTTAAAGCGCAAAAGTCCCTGTGCAGGAGAGAAGGGAAGCCCATTTAGCTTTCTAAGGGGCTGATGCAAAGAGGATGTAGAGTCAGCCAACTGAGGTCACACCGGAAGCAGACTGAAATTATAGCTAAAAAGGTATTAAATTAGACACAAGGAACTGCCTGAAAGGTAAGAGAGCTACAAGAATGGATGATCAAAAACAACAAGGGGAACACCTTCCTTTGTACCTTTATCCACAAATCAAATGATGTGCTGTGGTCCCTAAGTATAGCAATAAAGCATCAGGAGTTTGTGCTGACTTGAGGGGCTAAAAGTAGGGATGGACCTCATAGACCCAGGTATACTCTCTCCTAGATCCTCTTGGGACCAACAGTCTATGTTTATAAGAATACTGCTCAGAAATGAAAGAATGGCCTTTGGCTACAGAGCAATGAACTGAGTCCTAATGGCTTTGAGAAAAACCAACAGGCCCAACCTCCAAGACCTACTAGATTATAAACAAGGTTAGCTTTAAACATGCCATCTCAGATATCATGGCAATGACTCAGGGAGAGTCCCCAGGGTACAAGCACTATCCCTAATATCTTATGAGTGTGTTGTACATATATGCCATAACTCCAGTGGGACTGAGGCTCCCAGAATGAAGCAAAGCTTTTCCTTCTAATCCAAAAGACTATGGAAATGGCCATTGTGTATAGTTGGAAAAAATTTAGTGTTAAAATATTAAGGTGCTAAGCTTCCAGGTCTGGCTCTGGGTCTGCCTCAGATGAGCTGCAGCAGATGGGGAAAGTCAGTGTGAGTACCTCTGCACCTCTATTTCCTCGGCCAGAAAATAAGGATAATGCCTGCTTTGTTCATTTTGTGTATTATTGTGATGCAAAAACAAAAATAATGAGGGTTTTAGAGCTTTTGACTTTGAAGTTTACAAAAGGAGAAAGCTCTGTACACTAGCTGTAAATATTAAAAGACTATTTGAGTTCTCCATGTCCCTGGTTTGCTTATTTCTCTCTCTCCCCTGTGAACTTCTGATATAAGAGATCTAAATCAGTAAAAAGAACTGAGAAAATGGAACCAGGGAGGGGTGAAAGAAATTACTCAATCTCTGGTTCTACATAAGCACCTGCCTCCCGGGTAATAAAGTTCTGTAATCAGGCAGACAGAGGGGAAAAAAGGCTTTTTATTTGGAAAGCCAGAAAAATAACAACAGAGTATGACACTATATGCAAATGTCTCTTGAGCAGCATAACACAGTCTTCAGACAGATCCCAATGGAGAGGAACAGATCTGGCATCCCCTGTGGGGCAGGGATTGGTCAGCTGTGGGCTGCAGCCCTTTATGGCCAAGGCAAAGGAGGGCAGGGAATCACCTCACCTCTGTGGGAGCAACTTGTCTCCGGCCAGGTAGCCAGACTTATGCACCTCCTTATTGAAGTCGCCATACTTAGACTGGACAGCATACGAGGCCAGCAGCACAGCAGTCTCAGGCGGGCAGTAAATATCATCATTGAGAATACCCTCTTTCACTTGCAGAAAGAACAGGCGCTGAGTGATGTCCTGAATCAATTCCTCGGACACATCCTCAGGATAGAACTTGGCACGGAACTTAAAGAGCAGGGGGCTTTCCTTCCGCACGTCCTGGGCAGTCACCTGGGAGCAGTAAGGGTTATGGACTCTCAAAAAATAGGTTTTAAGGGTGACAGAGTGGCTGTGGGGTAGGGGAAACACACTGAAAGATCATCAATTTGCATAATCTTAGACAGCTGGGTGGCAACCCCCTGGTAATTAAGAAAAACAATACATTACTTTCACTGGGGACTGAATCCCATGTCTGTAATCACTTTCTGTTGGGAATTTCTTCCTGAAATTACCTTAATACCGACTGATGATCAGAAGTCTTCAAACCACTTTTGTCTGACTATATCCAACTATCCCCAAATTCTGAGAGTAGGAATAAGCTCTTCTTTTCAGCTTGTCTTATAAGTCTCCTCCAATTTCATAAATTAGCAAAGTAAGGACTAGGATATATGACTAAGGATTGAGAATTGGCTAGACAAGAGCACAAATTAGACCATTTTTTAAAGCCTGAAATGGAATACTAGTGGCTCTACACTTGTCCAGCAAAAGATTCAACTTTTTAGGAAAACAAGACTTTACCAGCAGAAGGTGGGGTACCTACTCCCTAGACACAATCAGAGAAACAAACTGCAGGACAGTATGGAGACTTCTAAGGACAAGACCAGCCAGTCTGAGGATACGAAGATGGAAGGCTACCAGGTTCTTGTGGAGATGCTGCTTGGGGTGGAGAGCTTGCATGGACTCAAACCATTCCATTTGGGGTCCAACTGAGGTAAAAGGTCAAGAAAGAGGGAAACATCTATATGGGGTTCAGATATCAGTTGACTGCTGGAGAAGGTGCAGCATAAGACTGTGAGATCTTTCAGATTTTTTTTTTTCTAGTTCAAGAATCTGTGGCTCTTTTTGACAAATCCCCGGCTGAGCACAGTGGCTCACGCTTGTAACCCCAGTACTTTGGGAGACCGAGGCAGGCGGATCACAAGGTCAGGAGATCGAGACCATACTGGCTAACATGGTGAAACCCTGTCTCTACTAAAAATACAAAAAATTAGTCGGGCGTGGTGGCAGGTGCCCGTAATCCCAGCTACTCGGGAGGCTGAGGCAGGAGAATGGCATGAACCTGGGAGGCAGAATTTGCAGTGAGCTGAGATGGCACCACTGCACTCCAGCCTGGGCGAGAGTGCGAGACTCCTTCTAAAAAAAAAAAAAAAAAAAAAAAAAATCCCCTAAAGCCATTGACTTTGGAGAGATGAAGGGGATACCAATCCTCTCTTGGAGAGCCACTAATGGATTTGATCCAAAACAAGTCAAAGTTCAAGCTAGTGTTCCCAGTAGAAAGAGTCTCTTCTTCTTTGAATGCTGGCCATTGTTGCTGTTAGAAGTCAAAGTGGAGACAGAGCAAGAGCTTTTACTTGCCTGAGTCCTCTGTCCTTATTCTGATCCAGGTGGTCAACAGACCACCCAGTCACAAACACAGCCCTAGGTATCCAGGATTTGCCAATTAGCACATGGTACCCTCCCAGGAATGTTCTGGAAAAGAAAAGAATTCTAAACCCAACCGAGGAATAAGCAGTTACCTTCTTATTGAGTTTCAGCCAGGTGGAGAAACCTTTAGTGTCCTGGTACTGCAGACCAAAGAACCAAACTTCCCTCAAGCCAATAGTTTTCACCACCTAGAAGAGAAAACCAAAACAACCAACCATTGATTGAATACCTCCTCTATGTGACACAAAGTTTGACACAAAGTTTGAAGTCAATATGATATCTGCCCTTAAAGGTTTTAAGGTGCTCAGGGTCTGGCAAGAAAATACACTTGGGCAGCAATCAAGAACTGATGTCGACATCTCTCTGCACAAAGTACTGCTGGGGTAGGAAAGGGATCTATTACTTATGAGCACTGACACATACCAAGAACCTTACATCCATCATCTCCTTTAATTTTCCTAATATCCCTATGCTAGACTTATATTTAGGCCCATTTTATAGATATCAAAAACAAGGTTCGAAGAAATGCCCAAGGTTCAGGTCATGAGTGACAAAATTAGGGTTCAAACCATGTCTGTTTGACTCCAAATCCATGCATATCCAGTGATTTCTGCCACCTTCTCCCTCCCTCTACAATGTCATGCCACTTTCCACTTCCATGATGGATTAAAGACTGAATGTGGAGATTGTTGGATTAACTCCTGCATCTTGTTCTCTTGGGTTGCTCCCATATATCGTCCTTTATCCTTAGCAACTGGGGGTAGTACCCACACCCTTAAGACTGAGTTCCATTTACAATACCCCAAATAAAGAATGTTTGAGAAGATAAAACAGGGACTGTGAAGGACTCTGAAGCATGGCTGTGCCTGGGTTCTGAGAGGATTTTTTCCAACCCTGATCAGAGCCCAGTCATGATTCCTCTTACACAGGTTTAGGGTGGACCTGAGGGTAGAAATAGGGTAAGTACCTCAGTGTAGTAGCTGAGGTGCTCCCTGTTGTCCTGAGCCTCCTGGCTGAACAGTGGGCAGGAAAGGGAGGCTTGCCAAGAGAACACAGATGAGCTCTGTTCTCTAGTCCCTGACATTAGCATGTTAATAGTCTGGCTGTCAGCTCAACCCCAGCATACCCACCCCTGTCCCTGTTGATGGCAGCAGTGAAGCTGAGCCACATCCTAATGAGGTCAGGCTGGCCTTAGGCAGTCTTCTTTATTTTGTTTTTTTGGGGGAAGGATGCAAGTGGAGGGTAAGGGTAAGGTGAGAAAGAATCACAGAAATATACCTAGAGATGGAAGCAGGGAACAAGGACCCAGTGTTGCTGATGTCCTTCCCTTATGAACGAATTAGTATCTCCCTTCAAAATACACACACACACTCACAAAGACACACATATACACACCAACACTGTATCCACAAAGTTTCTTTTATGGATCCAAAGTCAGGCCCCACGGTCACACCCTGAGTTTACAATCTAGAGCTTCAGAGGCCCCAAGGAAAAAAGTAGCTCATATATATTAAGCACCAATCATGTGTCAGGCACTGAACAGTAAACAACCCTGTGAGATAGCAACATATTATAATGAGGAACTAAGGCTTAAAGAGGCAATGCATCTAAAATTACAGAGCCATACAGAACCATGATGTGTCTGACTAAATAAAGCTTGTACCTTTTCTTCTCTAGCATGCTATCTCCTAATGCCAAGTACTCATACGAGCTTAGGACTCCTGAGCTTCTCAAGTAATTAATTGTCTTGTCTCTCTTTTAGCCTAAATATCCCATCCAGATAATAAACTTTGATTACTTCTGCATCGAGATATGCTTCCTGGCAAGCATACAGACCCAAGCAACAACCACTTTGGGGAGAAGCTATGTCCCCCTAGTCATCAACCTCCACTGCTTACCAGGTCACCCTTCCCTTTCATAGCTTGGATCAAGTATCAGGAAACCTGAGCAAAATGTTCATGTCTGTCTCCAACTGGCTGTATGATATTAAGATGGCACCTTTCCTCTCTGGGCCTCACCTTCCTTATCCATCCAAATTGGGGAGTATGGCTTCAGTGATCTCTTTCTTCTCTTAAGTTCTATCATTGTACTAATTACAGTACAAGGTTATTTTGCAGATGGTTAATAAAAATAATCCCATTTCCCAACTACCTCTTGCTGATGTGGATAATTAAAAACATGTTTAGAAAAGATCAATGGGGTTGGGAGGTAATGAGGAAAGTTCAAAAGGCTTCCAGAATTCAATGGCTAGGTGAGTCCCCGACTCTAAGTCAATAGGCAGCTGGAACTGCCAGAAAGTTTCAGATGGAGAAATGTGAATGCTTATGTTGAAATGTAATATTGGCTTTTTGCAGAGGATGAAGGTAGTGGGTGGGCGTGAACAGAAAAGAAATTTTTAAAGCACCTCTTATATCATCCTAGATCTAAACAGGGCCCAAGGCCCAATGAACATTTCTAATTATTTTCCACAGGGTTGCAGAAGAATAGTGTGTCCAGATGCAGTTGGTGGGAAGAGGCAAGATCCAAGAAACAATCCAGCTGAGAGAGAGACAAAAAAAAAAAGAGAGGGAGAGAGAGAGAGAGAGAAGACCCACTAAAGATGCTGAAGAGAAGATGGACCATGAGGGCCAGGATATTAGGTCATGGGGAGAGAACAGACTTGGAACAGAAGTAGTGGAGCAGTGCCATGGTTTGGATGTGGTTTGTCCCCACCAAAACTCATGTTGATGCTTCATTGCCAGTGTGGCAGTGGTGGGAGGTAGAATCATTAAGAGGTAGTGTGTAATGAGAGGTGTTTCAGTCATGGGGACCCGTTCCTGTGAATTACTTGACCTTTTGTCACATTATGAAGCAGCACAAAGGCCCTCACCAGAGGCTGAGCAGGTGCTGGTGCCATGCTCTTGGACTTTCCAGCCACTACAATTACAAGACAAATAAACCTCTTTTCTTTATAAAGTACCTAGCACCAGGTATTTTATTATAAGAACAAAAAATGGGCCAGGAGTGTTGGCTCATGCCTGTAATCCCAGCACTTTGGGATGCCAAGATGGGCGGATCACAGGGTCAGGAGATCGAGACCATCCTGACTAACACAGTGAAACCCGGTCTCTACTAAAAATACAAAAAATTAGCCGGGCATGGTGGTGCGTGCCTATAGTACCAGCTACTTGGGAGGTTGAAGCAGGAGAATCGCTTGAACCCAGGAGGTAGAGGTTGCTGTGAGCTGAGATTGCACCACTGCGCTCCAGTGTGGGTGACAGAACGAGACACCATCAAAAAAAAAAAAAACACATAAAATGGACTCAGACAAGCAGCAACTGATCTTTGCCTGTACTAACTTGTAGTTAGTACAGTTTTGTACTAATTGTACAGGCTCAGAGACTCCACGACTGAAAGGAAGTGAGGTAGGCACAGACTATGCAGCCAGTCCCAGAAATCCCAGGAGTGAGCCCCTTAGCCTCTTTTTGCACCACATTGTCTGTTTCACTATTGGGTGGGAGTAGGGGTGTGATAAGAGAAGGTGGATTGGCCAGGCATGGTGGCTTATGTCTGTAATCCCAGCACTTTGGGAGGCCAAGACAGGTGGATCACCTGAGGTCAGGAGTTCAAGACCAGCCTGACCAACATGGAGAAACCTTGTCCCTACTGAAAAATAGAAAAGTAGCTGGGTGTGGTGGCACATGCCTGTAATCCCACGTACTTGGGAGGCTGAGATAGGAGAGTCGCTTGAACCCAGGAGGTGGAGGTTGCTGTGAGCCGAGATCATGCCATTGCATTCCAGCCTGGGCAACAAGAGTGAAACTCTGTCTCAAAAAAAAAGAAAAAAAAAAGAGAGAGAGAAGGAGGATCATGGTGACTAAAGTAGTTCTGAGATCCATAGTAACTGAGGAGAAGTTGGACAAAGTAATACCTAAAGCGTTATTTAAAAAAAAAAAAAAGAGAGAGAGAATTCAGGCTCAGTGGTGGGGGGAGGGGGAGTGATCTCTCTGAGCACTGCCTCTTCCTTTGTGAACATAAAGAAATCAGAAACACAAATTTTCCACTTCCTTAGGCTCTAGGGCTTAAAGAGATGAGTAATATCTCTCAGCCTGCACTGAAGTCCCAAAGTGAGAAATTGAGGACGTGGCGGGAAGGAAATATGGTCTGAAATCAGAATTGAAACTGAAAAAGAACAAAGAACAAAAATGGATGACTCCTGACCCCAGGCTACAAGGAAATCTCTAAGGTCCATGCGGGTGCTATGAACCATTTTATCAGGCAACTCTAAACCCCTTTTCCAAGCCAAGTTTTTCTTGCTTCCAGCTTTGCTTCCAGTTGAGACCTCCATTCCAGAAGAAAGAGAAACATTATTTTCAAGTGAGAGCTTAGCATATAGCTTCCAGTTCCAGGAATAACCTCTGTGGCTCCAGTGACTAGGGTCCTTATCATTCCACTCTGAGAAATGGTTCTATCCCTGAGGAAAAAGAAAATTCTTTATTGGCTCCCTTTGACCCGACAGCCAGCTTATCTGATCTGAGCCAGTATTTCTCAAAGCTCCCATGGAAAAAGTCCTTAAGCAACAGAAAATAATGAATGCATATACCAAGGGACACAGTGGGTGTGGTAGGATGGGGTAGGGGGAGATAATAGGTAGATGGCTGTAAGCCAGCTATAATTTCTTTGAAGCCTCAGGTTTAGTTTTAATTATTTGTGCAAATTTTATATTCTACTCCATAAAGGATGAATTTTAAAAATTATTGCAAGTAAAATTAATGCTCTAGAATACTAAATCACATTCATCTCATAGCTTTGTGTACCTCTTGGAACCTGCCACATACACCTAAAGAAACTAGGACTTCAGTTAAGACACTAGCTTAAGAAACTGGAGGCTGTGTATTCTACTCAGCTCCATGACTGTGGAGAGTTACAGTGTTCAAGCAACAAAAACTGGAAAACTGATGTCCAGTGAAAAGAAAAGATCTGCCTCGGAATAAATCCTCATTAATTATCAGGAGCTTCTGGAAGTAAGAAAAAAAAAAAAACTTTTATCTCCTTTTGTCATGTGGAGGCAACCTACATCTGAGGTCTGTAAAGGGGAGGGGAGATCAGGTCAGCTTAGGAGCCCAGAGATTCTCTTCTTGAATCCCCCATGCATTTATCTGAGTAAACAAACTAGTGATGACATCAGCCACTTCAAAAGCCCAGAGCATGGCCGGGCACAGTGGCTCATGCCTGTAATCCCAGCATTTTGGGAGGCTGAGGCAGGCAGATTGTTTGAGCTCAGGAGTTCGAGACCAGCCTAGGCAACATGGTGAGACCCCATCTCTACTAAAAATACAAACAGATAGCTGGTGTGGGCACCTGTGGTTCCAGCTACTTGGGAGGCTGAAGTGGGAGGATCAGTTGAGACTGTGGGGTGCGAAGGTTGCAGTGAAATCACACCACTGCGCTCCAACCTGGGTGACAGAGCGAGGGAGTAATGCTGGAGCCACAAGAGAAGAACTGTGCGAGAACAATGTGCAAAATTGCATCAATGCCCAAACACCTGAGACCCTCAAGATACCATTACAGATCTGGCAGCATCTACATCAGCCACCCACCTGAAAGCAAATTATTGCACCACTGGAAAGTACCAAGATGGGCTACCACTAGTGCTGTTTCTGTTATTACACGTTGCCTGTGGCCAAGTGGTCACCTGCTCTATAACACAGAACATACTCAGCTGAGGTTCTAAGTTTATTTCTTTTATTGTTTTTTGTTTGTTTGGAGATAGGGTCTTGCTGTTACCCAAGCTGGAGTGCAGTGGTGCAATCATAGCTCACTGTAACCTTGAACTCCTGGACTCAAGTGATTCTCCAACCTCAACCACCCAAGTAGCTAGGACTACAGGCATACACCACCATGCCCAGCTAATTTTTAAGTTTTTGTAGAGATGGGGTCTTGCTATGTTGCCCAGGCTGGTCTGAAACTCCTAGCCTCAAGTGATCCTCTCACCTTGGACTCCCAAAGCACTAGGAATACAGGCATGAGCCACCATGCCCAACTTAGCTAGGGTTCTAAGTTTTGGAAGCAGGTAAAGCGGAAGAAGGTTCCAGAGGACAGTTGACCAAAAGCATAAGAAAAACTGGAAATGCTATGTGCCCTGGTTTAAGCCCCAGCTATACCACTTCCTAGCTATATAACCTTAAACAGATAATTTCACCTCTGTAAGCCTCAGTTCCTCATCTGTAAGATGGAGATCCTCCTACTACAATAATAGATGTTAGTTATTTTATAAAACGAAAGATAAAAAGGTTTACTGTCCTTATTGCAGAGTATTCAAGTACTAAGTACTTTACTGAGCCAGAAGAACTTCCTGATTTCCTAGCTCCCTCATCTGAACTCTCAGAGCACAGCCACCTACTTTAGTCCTTAATAAGAACCACCAATATTAGAATGCTTGGTATGCGCCGGGCATTTTACTTATTTGAGGATTAAATCACAAAATCTCTGAGATTAGAGTGATTATCATTTTACTAAGGAAAGTTAAGTACTGAGAGGCTAAATGAGCCATCCAAGGTCACACAGCGAAGTAACAGGACAGAATTCGAACTCAGGGCTGGTTCTAAATCCTATGTTTTATATACCACCTCATGAACCTGAGCCTCAAGGGCGTTTATTTCATTCTTTGTGGGTAGAGAGTTGCATGTTCCTTTCTATGCCTTTATAGGTAAGGAACTCAAAGTTCCTGAAGAACAGAGATGGTGTTTGACAGTGTAGACCTTCAGTCAATATTGAATGAATCAGTAAATAGATGAATGAATCGATGCTGTGAGATTTCACCTCTGTCTTTGAGCACTACCCTTTAGTGGCACCTAGGTAATCCAAGATCAAAAGCTTTAGAAGTTGAAGCAAGTGACAGAATCACTATAGCAAAACATGTTCTCTCTCCCCTCTAGCTGTAAGCACACTCACAAGAAGAGAGGTAAATGAGAGAAACTATGAGCCCTACTTCCCTTTCCCACCAGGCCCTAGACCTCCTCAAGCTATGGCATCCCATTGTTGCCTATTATTTATTGCTAGTGCCAAGGAGTACTTCCTCTTTGGTTGGCTTCCTCTCTAGTCATCGGCCAGATGACTGCTGTGTTCCAGGATGACTGTAGAGCTTTTGCCAATTCCTGCCAAGGAGTCTAGCTCCTTCCTCCCAGGCCCAGGCTCCACCAGGAGGGCCTCCTTGAATGATGGGTCCCAAAGGTCAGAGAGAACGGACTTCCTCCGTTATGCCTCATCAAGTTAGAGAGAGAAGAGCTCACATCCTCCAACTGCCTATGAACACATACCTCTACTGATTCCTGACCTGACCTGCCTTGGCCTCAAGAGGGCCAAATGCTCAATTCCTTGAGTTCAAATCTTTTTCCCTGTATTTTTTCACCTGTGGGGTTCACCTCTGTCCCTCTGACTTACAGAATGTGACTACCCCTCTCCTTCTTATGGCAGTCCTTCAGAGGTCTGAATACAGAAAGCATATATTCCTTGAGTCTTCTCTAAGTTAAATACTCTCAATCACCCCAAACAGAGTAGTGCAGTGCAGGAAAAGTATAGTTTTGTGATCAGAGTTGTATTCAAAATTCATATCACAACTTACTAACTACATGACCTAGGGTATGTTCTTTCACCTCGCAGAGGCAGGATCATTGTGAGGATTAAAGCGCCTAGCCAGGGATAGTCCATAGTATGTGTTGAATAAATAATACTTCTCAAGATAACAATGATGGGAAGTCATGGACTTCTTGGTTTCCAAGTCTCTCAAAGGCTTTGTTTTGGAAGCAGTAGCATTCAGAACTAGCATACCAATCTGGCCAGGGTTCCCTACTACCTGGGCTTCCCTCAAATCCACACCCACAGCACACAAACCAAACCAACACTAACAAAAACTACCAGGCACTGAGGTTTTTTGAAGTTAATAAACCTCTTTGTTCAAGAATTTTTCTGCCCCCCACAGGCTCCAAATCATGCCTTCCTCACCCTCCACAGCCATCCCCCTGCAATGCACATACACAAAGCCCCCAGTGTTGAGGGTAGGGGATGGCATCATCTGGTTTGGGAGGGGGAATTAGAATCAGGGCTCTTGGAAGGAGTATAGGTAAATGTCAAAGGAGCCTCTGGCTCCCAGCTGGTCTGTAAAATCTGCACTGACTAACCTCCTCCCTCTCTAATAGCTGCTACCCAGAATGATAGCAAAACATCTATCTAAAACAAAGGGCCCAAAAGCATATGTATTCTATGGACACCTCCTCTCTTTTGTCTTAGAGATAGTAAGAAGCCTGTCAAGGAAGAGATGATCCCTTGCCAGCTAGCCCTACCTCCTCACATATGCCAGCAGCTGATCATACTCAGGTGACGCATTTCCCTCCTTTTTACAGAAAAGGATTGTCTGAAATCCCAATACTAGGAACAGAAATGGGAGAGAAAGGGAGATGGAATGCACAAATAAATGCCAGATAAATTTTTTGAGAGATAACCAGATTTGAGAAACAAGTTAGGCATTGTACAGATGAGAAACTGAGGCCCAAAGAAGGGAAATGTTTGTATCACAGGGAGTTAGTGACAGGGCCAGCCCTAGAGCCCAAGATTCATGGCTGTCTATTCAGGCCCTTTTGACTTCACTAGACTGTCCCTTTAAAAGTTCTCCAATATAACCTCCTTGCGAAGGGAGAATGAAAAGCACAATTATAATTCGAATGCATTTAGTCATTCCAGACTAGCACCGTAATCACTTGTGAGCTATGTGAATGTAAGCACATTACTTGAATTGTAGTAAACTTATATTTAAATATTCCTCAGACTAATTTGTATTTTCACAAATTAAGTATCAATGATTACACTTTGCCATTCAAAGTAAAACAAACACAAAACAAACTCCAGAGAAGTAAATTCCACCTAAATCTAAAGTTAGATATTTTGAGGATCATTAAGCCCATCTCCCAACTTTCCCAATTCTAGATTATTTTTCTTCACTTTTTTTTTTTTTTTTTTTGAGACAGAGTCTTGCTCTGTCACCTAGGCTGGAGTACAGTGGCATGATCATAGCTCACTGTAACCTTGAACTCCTGGGCTTGAGCAACCCTCCTGGCACAATCTCCTGAGTAGCTGGGACTATAGGTGTGCACCACCATGCCAGGCTAATTTTTAAATTTTTTGTAGAGACAGGGTCTCACTATGTTACCCAGGCTGGTCTCGAACCCCTGGGCTCAAGCAATTCTCCCATCTCAGTGTTAGGATTACAGACATGAGTCACCACATCACGTCAACTCCAGCTCAATTAATAATACAAGAAGCACAATGGTATTGGAAAGAGAACCATCATTTATTACTTCTCTACTATATGCTGGATGCTTTCTTCCAGCTAACACTTTCTTTCCTATTTGTGTTTTCTTATCTTTCTCACCGATTTCTAATTTATCTTTTTGGATTAGATATCCTTATATGCCACTATAATCAGTTTTTTGAGTAACAGGTAAGATACAAAACATAATATACTCACAAAAATCTGTGAGGTAAGTATTAGATTTTTTTTTTTTTTTTGGTGGGTAGTGGTTGGGGGGATGAGGATACCAACCCAGAGAGTTCAATAATTTTCCCAGGGTCTAACTAGGAAAATGAGGATTTTGCATCCTCATCTGCAAAATGTGCCAGTACTAATTCATGCACTCACAGAGCTTTGTTATAGTCAAATGCTTATCATAATACTTAGCATACACTGAGTCCTGGATAAATGTTAACTCTCATCTGTATTAGCCACAGAAAATAATTTTCCCACTCTATGTAATAAGAACTCAGAAGGCGTACACAAGCTGTTCTCAAATTTCTAGCCCTCTCCTACCCCTGTCTCCATTCTACTCTTGTCTTTTCTCTCACCAGTCAGGAGTACTCACAGGAATAGAATTAGCTTATTTGAACACAACCTCCTTCTTTCTTTCTTCCTCTCCCCAACCCTGGGGAAGTTCTCATATGGTAGAAGGATACAGAGAGCAAGGAAGAAAGGGAAGCAAGAGGGCCTGGAGAATCCATCAGGGCGATATGCAGCCTAACATCCCAGACAATAACTCAGACCTCTACCTCATTGGAGGCTGGTGGAGAAATGGGATAATGGCCTGTCTGGTGAGGTCCCAGCCTCTGGAAATGGGAGCCTCATTTTTGCTCCTAGAAGTCTGGCCACAGATGGCACATTCCCTTGAATGCAAAAATTGTCTGTAGCTCCCATCTGCTTATTATAGTATACAATACATCCTTTCTGACAATAATTATTCACAACAAAGGGACATCCCTTGGGTTGGAGATGGGAATGACCACTTCACTATGGCGAGTAAGCAATTATCTTCATGGCATGCCTGCAGGAGATGAAGCAGCCTCCTACTGCATCTATCACCTCCCATGTTGTCCTAAGTCCCAACATTCTTTTGAGAGAAATGTACATAGAGCTTACTACTTCGAGGAGAGTAAGTTAGTTTCCTTCTACTAGGAAGTAAAAACATGAGACAGAGGCAGTGTGGTGCAGTGGCAAGAATATGGGGTGCAAATCCCAGTCAAATATCATTTGGGTGCAATTAATTTATTTAACTTCTGAGCCTCATCATTAAAATGGAGAAGACATCACTTACATGTTTCAGAGTTGAAAGGAAGGCTCCATATGCTAAGATTTTTAAAGCATCTAGCATAGAATATACACCCTTTTCTTTTCTCCCTTATTCAGGACCAAAGATAAAATTAATCAGGACCATAGGGTGCAGGTTGCCAAAGTTAAACTTTGCCTCCTTTTATATTAAGGCTGGAATCAGCCTTCATTTTGACCTATCTTGGAGTGAACAGGAAGAGAGATTCTTTGACAAGAGGCAAAAGGCATGGATTGTTGGCATTGTGGTGGAAGCTACTGGGAGAAGGAGAGGAGGCTAAGGAATCTCCACCTTACCTGGTCAAATAGCTGCTTCCCGGTGGTGTTGGGCTGGATGGCAAACTCCAGCTCTGCATCCATGGTGGTCACACGCACACTGATCTAGGATGAGATCAAAGGAAGCAGGTTAGTCATCTGGCTCTGTGTTCAACAGAGCCTGAGACAAGTGTCTTTGCTCAACCACAAAGGAGAGAGCTAGGATGCTAAGAGCCTGAGCAACTTGAATATTGACAGGGATGAAGGGAGAATATTGACCCGAACACAACCCCTGCTCCCAAGCAGCTTACTGAAGACAAACAACACAGTCACAGAGCAATACTTACCAAAGAACAGACAAGAATGTAGGCTGGGCGCAGTGCCTCATGCCTGTAATCCCAGCACTTTGGGAGGCTGAGGTGGGTAGATTGCTTGAGGCCAGGAGTTTGAGACCAGCCTGGGCAACATGGCAAAACCCCACCTCTACTAAAAATACAAAAATTAGCCAGGCATGGTGGTGCACATCTGTAGTTAAAGCTACTTGGGAGGCTGGGGTATGAGAATTGCTGGAACCCAGAAGGTAGAAGTTGCAGTGAGCTGAGATCACACCACTGCACTCCAACCTGGGCAACAGAGTGAGACTTTCTCTAAAAAAAAATTTTAAAAAAGAATGCAAATCATCCTACAACTAAGAGCAGGCAAATGATAACTGTACTTCTTCCAGGAAGGCCTTTCCATCTATACTAGCCAGCTTCAGCTCACAGGGTTCTCTTCTCACCTCTGATCTACCTGGATTATCTACAGCACTGGTAAACAATTGCAGAGGCAAATTAATAGCAGGATAAGGAGCACTGGGTTCCACATGATAATCTAAAGGGCAGAAAAAGCTTTCAGTAATATCCAACACCCCTTTGTGTTAAAAGTTCTCAATAAACTAGGCATTGAAGGAGTATACCTCAAAATAATAAGAGCCATCTGACAAATCCACAACCAACATCATACTGAATGGGCCAAAGCTGGAAGCATTCCCTTTTAAAACCGACACAAGACAAGAATGCCCTCTCTCACCCACTCATATTCAACATAGTATTAGAAGTCCTGGCCAGAACAATCAGACCAGAGAAAGAAATAGAGGGCATCCAAGCAAGAGGAGAGGAAGTCAAACTATCCTTGTTTGCAGATGGCATGATCCTATATCTAGAAACTCCAATAGTCTCAGCCAAAAAGCTCCTTAATCTGATAAACAACTTCGGCAAAGTCTCAGTATACAAAAATCAACATACAAAAGTCACTAGCATTCATATACACCAACAACAGTCAAGCCAAGAGCCAAATCAGGAAGGCAATCCCATTCAGAACTGCCACAAAGGAATAAATGCCTAGGAATACAGCTAACTAGGGAAGTGAAAGATCTCTACAAGGAGAACTACAAACCACTGCTCAAAGAAATCAGAGATGACACAAACAAATGGAGAAACAGTCCATGCTCATGAATAGGAAGAATCAATATCATTAAAATGGTGATACTGCCCAAAGCAATTTATAGAATAGTCTCAATGCTATTCCTATCAAACTACCAATGACATTCTTCACAGAACAAGGAAAAACTGTTTTAAAATTCATATGGAAACAAAAAAAAAGCAGCTTGAATAACCATGGCAATCCTAAGCAAAAAGAACAAAGCTGGAGGCATCATGCTACCCAACTTCAAATGATACTAGAGGGCTACAGTAACCAAAACAGCATTGTCCTGGTACAAAAACAGACAGAGACCAATGGAGTAGAATAGCCCAGAAATAAGGCCATGCACCTACAACCATCTGATATTTGATGAAGTCCACAAAAACAAGCAATGGAAAAAGGACTCCCAATTCAATAAACGGTGCTGGGATAACTGGTTAGCTACATGCAGAAGATTGAAACTGGACCCCATCCTTATGCCATATTTAAAAATCAACTCTAGATGTATTAAAGACTTAAATGTAAAAGTAATGTAAAACTCAAAAATTAAAAAAATCCTGAAAGAAAACCTAGGCAATACCGTTCTGGACATAGGAATGGATAAAGATATCATAACGAAGATGCCAAAAGCAATTGAAGCAAAAGCAAAAATTGACAAATGGGATCTAACTAAACTAAAGAGCTTCTGTACAGCAAAAGAAACCATCAGCAGAGTAAACAGGCAACTTATGGAACCAGATAAAATATTTGCAAACTATGCAACTTACAAAGGTCTAATATCCAGCATCTATAGGGAACTTCAACAAATTTACAAGAAAAAAAACAAACACCCCATTAAAGTGTGGGCAAAGGATATGAAGAGATACTTTTCAAAAGAAGACATACATACATGTGGCCAAGCAGCATATATAACAAACTAACATCATTAGAGAAATGCAAATCAAAACCACAATGAGATACCATCTCACACAAGTCAGAATGGCTATTATTAAATAATAATAATAATAAAAAAAACAGGTGCTGGTGAGATTGCAAAGAAAAGGGAACCCTTATACACTGTTGGTGGGAGTGTAAATTAGTTCAACCATGGTAGAAAACAGTGTGGCAATTTCTCAAAGACCTGAAAACAAAACTACCATTCAACCCAGCAATCTCATTGCTGGGTATATACCCAAAGGAATATAAATCATTCTATCATAAAGATGCATGCACGCACATGTGCATTGAAGCACTATTCACAATAGCAATGACATGGAATCAACCTAAATGCCAATCAATGGTAGACTGGATAAAGGAAATGTATGATACTATGCAGCCATAAAAAACAACAAGATCATGTCCTTTGCAGGAACATGAATAGAGTAGAAGTCATTATCCTTAGCAAACTAATGCAGGAACAGAAAATCAAATGCCAGGCTGGGCGTGGTGGCTCACACCTGTAATCCCAGCACTTTAGGAGGCCAAGGTGGACACATCCCTTAAGGCCAGGAGTTCTAGACCAACCTGGACAATATAGCAAAACCCCACCTCTACTAAAAATACAAAAATTAGCCAGGCAAGGTGGTACACACCTGTAATCCCAGCTACTTTGGTGGTTGAGGCATGAGAATCGCTTTAACCCGAGAGGCAGAGGTTGCAGAATACCACATGTTCTCACTTATAAGTGGGAGTTAAATGATGAGAACATATGGACACACAGAAGGTGGAGGGTGGGAGAAGGGAGATGATCAGGAAAAAATATTAATAACTAATGGGTACTAGGCTTAATACCTGGGTGATAAAATGATCTGTACAATGAATCCCCATGACACTAGTTTACCTATATGACAAACCTGCACATGTACCCTTGAACTTAAAATAAAAATTAAAAACAAAGAAGAACACTGGATTCCAAGCCTAGCATGTAACTGGTCAAATCTACAACCGTAGATAACTCCTGTCCTTTTCTTGGGCCTTAGTTTCCCTCACCTGTGCAAAGGCAGGAATGAGATGAAGGGCAGCCAATTAAACAAGATAAATGGTCCAAAGACCATTTCAGTGCTGATGTCTGTGGTTCTATATACTGCCTTGCATTGTTAATGCTTCCTATATTTATGTCTCATTGGCTTTCTTAGACTCAAGAGGGGAAGGGGGCCTCAGTAGGGGTGGGTATGGGCAGCATAGAGGTGCTACCAAAGCCAAGTCAGTAGGGAGACAAAGGTCCAGAAACAGGCCCAGACCAAAATAAGAGACAGCCACACACATATGACTTCACGGTCACTAGAAAAAATATTCACCACCTTTACAAATAGATCCCCAAACCTAGGTCAATGATAGCTGAAATTTCATAATTAGAGATTTATTCCTTTGGCTGAAAACTCAGTAGTAATGGTAGCAGTAGCAATAGTAACAGGCAGCAGCTTTCCTGTATCAAGACTTGCTACTCACCAGGCACTTCATATGTACTACCCCATTTAACATCAATAATCACCCTGTGAAGTAGAGCATTATCTCCACATTGGAGATAAAGAAATAGGTATTTGTCTAAAGTCACATTGCTATTAAGCAGGGGAGACAGGGTTTGAATCCAGGTCTAAATCCAAACCTCACAATGTAAACCAATATACTAAATTCCTCTTACAGAGTGCAAAAGTCTACCATTAAAAGAAATAAAAGATTGATTTTTAGTTGTTAGACATTTTGCTTAAATAATGTATATAGTACAGCCACAAGATGGCTTGTTATATGGTCATATAAAACCTTTATGAAGACAATTTCATGCTTAGGGAAGACACTTTAGTAATATTGAATGAGGAAGTGTAAACAGTATCTCATAGAGTCCATGAGCTCAACTTTGTAAAATGTATACATAGAGGGATGATTGGAATCTTGTACAAGTAATAGTCAGGCTTGGTTTTGGGGTGGTGATCTTATGGATGCTTTCTCCCTTCTTTAAACTAAAAAAAAAAAAAAAAAAAAAAAAAAAAAAAAAAAAAAAAAATTCTACATTTTCTAAGGTGGTCACATACTACTAATAGTATTGAGGGAAAGCACTAGATATAGTATTGCCAAAGATGCAAATTTCCATGGAGTGAGTAAGACATTAAGCCTTACCAGTCTTTGAACCCCTAGGACTTTCCTGGACACACGGGTCAGGAGCAGGGAAGAGGGGGCCAGGCAGCCATTTTGCCAGATAAACAATTACTATGAGGATCAGGCCCAGAAAACAACTTTGTAAATAAATCTCACTAGGGAGCCAAGGAGGAAATCTATTTTAGGATTGACAATGGGACAGGAAAGGCCCTGAAGGCAGGAACAAGTAAGGCAAGTACCCCAGTGGGAGTAAGGCAAGGTTAGCCACTTTGATTTGGTACTACCCTAGGCTTCCTGCCAAGTCAGTGACCCCTATAGAATGGGCCCTCATAAAGTAGGATGGGGCCATTGGACTGGAATTTGAAGGGCACCATGCTATATCCAGCCGCAAATCACCCTTGAGCCGGGTCAGGGGTGACCTCAAAACACCAATGACTGAAGGAACAGGAGAGAATAGAAAGGGGGCAGTGGGCTTTTAGAACAATAGGCTTCATTCTCACCTCAAAGTTTACATCTTACTTAGAATTACCTTTCCAGTACTCAAGATTCAATGGGTACTCACACAAGATGTTGGCTAAATGAATGGGTACCAAACAAGGGGATATTGGAGATAGATACAGCATAATATACACACACACAGATGGGGATATTTGACATCTTGACTTTTTTGTGCCATGAATCATTCTTGCCTGTCTAGTGAAGCCTATGGACCCCTTCTCAGAATATTTGTAAATGCATGAAATAAAGTAGACACAATAAAACAAAATTATATTGAAACAATTGAAATGTAAATCAAAATCTAATAATATGTGCTTATTACCACATTAAGTAATTACCTAGCACTAGGTCTTATTAGTTAGTTATTGCCACTGTAATTTCAAACATGTATTGAGCACAAATAATATTTTGACAAATATACAATAACTAATTGTGATATAAAAATATGTACATTAGGGGCCAGGTGTGGTGTCTCACGCCTGTAACCCCAGGACTTTGGGAGGCCAAGACAGGCGAATTACTTGAGGTCAGGAGTTCGAAACCAGCGTGGCCAACATGGTGAAACCCCATCTCTACTAAAAATACAAAAATTAGGCCAGGCACGGTGGCTCACGCCTATAATCCCAGCACTTTGGGAGGCCGAGGCAGGAGGATCACCTGATGTCTGGAGTTCAAGACCAGCTGACAAACATGGTGAAACCCCACCTCTAGTAAAAATACAAAAAATTAGCTGGGCATAGTAGGACATGACTATAATCCCACCTACTTGGGAGGCTGAGGTAGGAGAATCGCTTGAACCTGGGAGGCAGAGGTTGCAGTGAGCTGAGATCATGCCACTGCACTCCAGCCTGGGCAAAAAGAGCAAAACTCCACCTCAAAATAAAAATAATAATACAAAAATTAGCCGGGCATGGTGGTGCATGCCTGCAGTCCCAGCTACTCCAGAAGCTGAGGCAGGAAAATCGCTTGAACCCAGGAGGCAGAGGCTGCAGTGAGCCGAGATCACATCAATGCACTCCAGCCTCGGTGATAGAGCAAGACTTCATCTAAAAAAAAAAAGAAGTATATTACATAGTTTCTATATAAACTTCTATTATTAAGCAAACTAAAAAAAAAAATGGTAGAATCCAGGAAAACACTCCACAACCTAAGAGTTGGTAACAAGGTCATGGGTACTGCCATTACTGCTGCCTTTATTTTATTTTTATTTTTATTTTTATTTTTATTTTTATTTGCCTACATTCATAATTGAACAAATGGCTAAATTACAAAGCAGAGGTTGGTAAAAAAACAAATAAGTTATTTTCCTCCACCCAAGTTCATATATCCTTCCCACTTCAAATTCTATCCATGGACCCCATAGAGGTCTGAAGACTCCAGGTTAAGGAGCTTCCTATAAATTCATTTCAATTCACCCAATATTAATGGAACACAATGTTTAAGGAACTATGGTTGGAACAGAGCAGTAGAACCAGTCCCTGATCTCAAGGCACTTACTGAAAAACACAAAAACTAAAATGTACAAGGGAGACCCTGAGAAGTGCCATAACAGAAGAACAGAGGAAACCTTTCATGGAAATTAGGAACCACAGTTCAAAGTGGTGTTTGCACTGATTCCAAAGAATAAGTTGGATTGTGGAAAAGAAAGACTGTGTGGGTAGGGACAAGAGCACTCAAATGTCCCAGATAGAGAAAACAACATGTATGATGGCCCAGAGGGAGGCAAGGATGCAGATGGCCCCTTTAGAAGTCAGTATGTACACCTACTCCAGGGTGAATGAGGCCTGCAAAGTGAAGAGAGGGCAGAGTCTAGGAAGGTAGGTAGAGGGCATTGAAGGCTGCTCTAGAAGGCTGGGCCTTAATCCTGTTGGCAGTGGCCAGCCAGTCTAGAAGTTCCAGGCAGAGTGGGGCACAATCAGAGCTGGGCTTTTTGGAAGAAAACACCCAGGAAGGAAATTAAGGAAAGGGGAAGGGGTGGGATTCCAGGGACATATTCCAAAACCCACAAGTTCCCTTTAATTCTCAATATTGGAAATAATTTTCAAAGGAAGCAAGCCAGTGTCTCGTACAGATCATGTCAATTGTAGATCATGCCAATCCAGCATCTTCAGGGCACCAGTCAAGGGTGGAGCCCAGTGCTGGCCCAAAGTATGTAATCAAATATTCGTTAAACAAATATTTCTTAAATAAATCAGTTGGTAAAGAAGGGCCCATCCTGAATGATGAATAAGCATGTCAGAGAGGCTAGGGTTGCCCATGCTTCCTCCCTCCTAGTGGATCACCCTAGTACAAGGGCTCTACCAAAATCTGAAAGTGTGAGCTGAAACCCAACCAGAACCTATTTTTTTCTGAATCCCTACTCAGGGTTTCTGCCATTCCACTGTGTCTTCTTCCCCAGGGACAGCAGCCTGAGGTTTCCTGAACTTCATTGTGGAGATAAATAACTTTAGGTTTTTAAAAAATTGGAAAGAAAAACAAACACAAAAGAATTCCCATTCCTGTCTCCACTTAACTCAGAAGCAAATGTGAGTCCCGTTAGCAGGAATGTAAACCAGTATAACCACTATGGACAACAGTATGGAGGTTTCTCAGAAAACTAAAAATAGGACTACCATATAATCCAGCAATCCCACAACTAGGCATTTATCCAAAGGGGAAAAAAAAATCAGTATATTGAAGAGATATCTGCACCTTCATGTTTACTGCATCACCACATTACAATAGCCAAGATATGGAATCAACCCAAGTGTGCAAAACCAGATGAATGGATAAAGAAAATGTGGCAAATTAGCCGGGCATGGTGGCATATGCTTGTAATCCCAGCTACTCAGGAGGCTGAGGCAGGAGAATCACTTGAGCCCGGGAGGTGGAGGTTGCAGTGAGCCCAGATTGTGCCACTGCACTCCAGCCTGGCCAAGAGAGTGAGACTCTGTCTCAAAAAAAAAAAAGAAAGAAAGAAAGAAAAGAAAAGAAAATGTGGCATATATACATAATGGAATATTATTCAGCCATAAAAAATGAAATCCTGGCCAACCACAGTGGCTCATGCCTGTAATCCCAGCACTTTGGGTGGCCGAGATGGGTGGATCACCTGAAGTCAGGAGTTCAAGACCAGCCTAGCCAACACAGTGAAACCCCGTCTCTACTAAAAACACAAAAATTAGCCAGGTGTGATGGCGTGTGCCTATAATCCCAGCTACTCAGGAGCCTGAGGCAGGAGAATCGCTTGAACCTGAGAGGCAGAAGTTGCAGTGTGCCAAGATCATGCCACTGCACTCCAGCCTGGGCAACAGAGCAAGACTCCGTCTCAAAATAAATAAATAAATAAATAAAATCCTGTCATTTGCAGCAATAGGGATAAGCCTGAAGGACATTATGTTAAGTGAAATAAGCCAGGCACAGAAAGTTAAACACCCGGCCGAGCATGGTGTCTCACACCTGTAATCCTCGCACTTTGAGAGGCCAAGGCGGGCGGATCACTTGAGGCCAGGAGTCCAAGACCATCCTGGCCAACATGGCAAAACCCCACCTGTACTAAAAATACAAAAATTAGCTGGGCATGGTGGCACACACCTATAATCCCAGCTACTCAGGAGGCTGAGGCAGGAGAATCGCTTAAATCTGGGAGGCAGAGGTTGCAGTGAGCCAAGATCATACCACTGCACTCCAGCCTGGGCGACAGAGTGAGACCCTGTCTCAAAAAAAGAAATGATAAATGTTTGAGATGATGGTATGCTAATTACCCTGATCTGATCACTATATATTGTATATATCGAAACACTGCTATGTACCCCATAAATATGTACAATTTATGTACGCATTTATTAATATGTATCAGGTTAAAAAAATCAAAATTAGGCTGGGTACGGCAGCTCACATCTGTAAATCTCAACACTTTGGGAGACCAAGGTGGGAGGACAGCTTGAAGCCAGGAGCTAGAGATCAGCCTGGGCAATATAGCAAGACCATCTCTATTTAAAAAAAAAAAAAAAAAAAAAGGTTAAAAAATAATAAAAAAATGTTAAGTCATGAGGACAAGGCCATGGGTCTATGCTCTCCTGTTTTCTGTGTACATGTCAGAGGTAGCAAGGAGTAAGGGTAGTAACAGCTGGGGCCTGAAGGTGATCGATAGAAGTCCTGATCAAAAATATCCCTTTGTTCTCTCTTAGATTCATCTGGGATCCAAGAGTGCAAGATGGGCTGCAGACCCAGACCCACTGCCACAGAGGGCCCACTAGATGCTCACCCTTAGTGGGCACCCACGGTCTTCTTTTCGGGCCTAGATGCTGCTCTCTCCCCAAAGAGAAGACAGTGGTCTTGTTTGGGAGGAAAGAACCTAAAAATGAAGTTTCCAAAGTTGGCAGAAAATTCTCAGTCAGCCCTTCAGTTTGACAGGAATAAAGGAGCTGACCTGGGTGGGGTAGCATTTCAAGATGTAGTCCCCAGCAGAGAACTGTTTATAAGGCTAGATCCCTGCCTAAGCCAGGCCCTGAGGATCTAGGCACAGCATGAGGTCAAAGACTGTGTCTCAGGAGAACATTAAGGGTTGAAGGAACAATAACAAAATGTCTGCATGTGTGTCTGGGGAAGGGGGAGTGTCATCCTCTCACATGCCCTGGCCCTCCCACCCGTTGCCCAAGAACAATAAGCCCACTGTTATTTACTGAGCAATTCAACATAGACACTTCCCACACCAAGCACTTCGCTAAGCACAAACAAATTCATCTCGGTGGTCCACTGTCCAAAGCCTTCAACAAACTGGGATCTCTCTCATGTCCCCAGTTAGCTGGGCTGAGACACAGAAGTAACCAGGCCAGATACTACCTCTGTCTTGGCACCAGCAGCTGAGGTACTTTGGTCTCCGGGCCTGCCAGTTTCAAATAAGCAACTCTCTCTTTGCCTATTGTCAGGAGCACCCAGGTAAGCAGTAGCCCAGCTACAGCAAAAGGGATTGTCAATGGTTTCCCCTCACCTACCCCATGTCACTGAACTATAAGATGGCTCTTTACTGGAGAGAAGTTTGAAAGAGTCAGAGAGAAAAGCAGAAAGTAAGTCAAATAATTACAAGTAACTTGCCTGGAGCATGGACCTCCGAGCCGAGGGGATGAACTTCCCCACTTCATAGATGAGAAAACTGAAGTGCATAGAGGCAGGTGACAGAAGGTTGGAAATGAACACTTACTGAATGCCAACAATGTGTCGGCCTCATCACACACAGTCTCACTTAACATCACTGAGGTCACATTTATTAAGCCAACAAGTAGTGGAGGCGGGTCTTCTGGACATTCCTGGAGCTCCTTCCACAACTCCACCCACCTCTCCTGTCATGTTGTCTTCAGACACTGCCTTGGCAACTATTTTGGCTAAGACTCAAACATTCTGGCATAGGAAGCCTGGGCACATCTGGGAAGCACTGCTTGGGAAGGTCCCCTTGTCTCACTGGGGCAGAGCTTGGGAGTCAGCCCAATTGGGTCTGAGCTCAATGACCTCATTTCCCACCTGCCACCTCCCCCAGGGGCCACCCCCGCTGGGTTTTCAGTGGGGCTGCTGGTATAGAAAAGAAGGCAAGTATAAGTGGGGCAGGGAAGCCAGAGGAAGGATGAGCCCTACTAGCGCAATCCCAGAGTTCTAGTATCTTCCCTGGCCAAAGAATAGTCATCACAGCGTCACTCACACTGCCTTCATCAGGTCAGAGGCTAAACTCTATTGTTTAGGCTCCAGTTCCCACCATTTCCTGCTACTAAGAGTGGGGACAAGGCAGGGCAAGGCAGGTCCTGGTCTGTTTTGCCTCTCTGGATGACAGCACTGTCTCAAGCAGCTATTTTCCATAAGGGGGAAAACAAGGTTTGCTTTGAATCTTTAGCCTAGGGGCCATTCTGCTCCTCCTCCTCCTCCTTCACAGACTCACTCACTTCCCAGCAAGCCAGCCTCTTCCCTGTTGACTTGGAAGTGGTAACTGGTACAGTTATCTACTAGGACCTCTTCCAGACTCTCAATACGGTCCATAAGACCTGCCTAGGGTTAACCTTTTGTATGCCCATGCCTTTTCCCAGTAGCTTCTAGAAAGAACAACAACACCCAACCTCACTCACAGCTTAATGGGTTAGCAGTAGTTCTTCAACCACTCCAACAGCTCCAGAGGGCATGGGAGACAAGGGTCTGCTTTCATTTGTTTTGACCCAGCCCTGTCATCCAAAGCTCCTCAAGAAGCATTTCAACTGGAAGACAAGGGCATACTGGAGACTGGGAGTTACTCCTCCAATTACCATATGTGTGATGGTTAGCAATGGAAATAAAACCACCTCGTCCCTGTGGGAGCAGAGCTCAGGTCAAAGGTGAAAATTGAAGGAAAAAAAATCAGAGATAGTGATGTCACTTTAGCAAGTTAGTTTCTTTGTTAATCCAGCCTTAATTGCATGGCCTTTTGTTCAACCTCAGGCCCAGGTAGAGCCCTCTTGTTTTTCTCTCCACACGTGAAAGTCAGGAAGAAAACCATCTCCTTAGTGTCCGAACCTAACTTCAGTTCTTACTTTCAAAATCACCTTAGCCAAACCATATCCCCAGGGCAAATACTCTCTAGCCCCAACTCATCTTTCCTTCTTAGGCACATGGGTTGTCCCACCAGCTCCTTAGCATGGCCATTCCTTTTTACATTTTCTCATTATTTCAACCCAGGCATCCTAGAATCTCATATGGCTTCTCCCTTCTGAACTTCAACTTGTCCTCTAAGAAAATAAACAGTCCAGAATTCCAAATTGTCAGACCTGAAAAAGACCTCAGAGATCACTCGATTCAAACCTTGCAACATACAGCTGGGGAAACTGAGGTCCAAAGAAACGGAGGCACTGGCCCAGAGCCACACAGCTGCTAGGCAGTGTGGGAGGAGGGGTTAAAAACCTGGCTTTTGAGGCTGGGCGCGGTGGCTCACGCTTGTAATCCCAGCACTTTGGGAGGCCCAGGTGGGTGGATCACCTGAGGTTAGGAGTTCGAGACCAGTCTGACCAATACAGTGAAATCCTGTCTCTACTAAAAATACAAAAAATTAGCCAGGCATGGTGGCGTGTGCCTGTAGTCCCAGTTACTAGGGAGGCTGAGACAGGAGAATTGCTTGAACCCGGGAGGCGGAGATTGCAGTGAACTGAGATTGTGCCACTGCACTCCAGCCTGGGTGACAGCACAAGACTCCGTTTCAAAAAAAAAAAACAAAAAAACTGGCTTTTGATCCACTAGCCTATTTAGTAAGCCATAGTGCCAGCCTGGCATTTAGAAAACAGTAGATACTTCAAGCATACTATTATTGATCTAAAAAAACTACGTGGAGGAGGCTGGATCAATTTGTTTCTGTGAAAAACTCCAAGCTGGCACTGCTTGGAAGTTTAGCTTTCAACAGAGGGCAGGCCTAACTTTCAGGCTGTGAGACAATCACCACCACCCATTCTAGGGAGACTAAATGTTTTAAAACATCATGGAAGGAAAACTCAGACAGCCTTGTTTCCAGAACTGTTTCCTTTGGAAAAACTTAAATAGCAACTGGTTGGGAAGGCCCCCAGTAACAGGCATAGCCAAGACTCAAGCTGGGGATTGAGGAGGGCACAGAGCAGAGAAAGAGGAAGGGAATTTGAGTAATGGGTTCATATCTAGGCAGCCAAGAACAACAGATTCGTTCAACTCCCATAAAACTTCAAAGCTGCTGAAATAAAAGGAGTGCAGGTCCATCATTAATAAAGTCAATCTCCAAATGGGCAAAGCCCCTATCCGGGGCCACACCTAGCTGAGCTTCACTCTTTAGCGTCAGTTTCCTGCTTGACCCAGCTTCCTGCCAGCAAGTTTCACAGGAAGTATTTGTAGACTGGAAACTGACCATTTTTGGCTGCCTGAATATGCCAGCTCTGCCCCAGGTGCCAGAAGAGGGCTCTATTCCCTCTGCTTAGGAACAGACTCCAGCAACCTCCAGTATCATACTTCTGAAGCACACTGGAGCTGATCCAAACCCAAACTTGGGTTCCATCTATTGCTCATGGGAATATTAAAACTGCTGAAGCCAGGATTAGTCAAATATGCAGTTGCAGGGGGACGCTTCTGGCCCTAATCAAAAAGCTCTGTTTCCAGCTGAGTGTGGTGGCTCATGCCTATAATCCCAGCACTTTGGGAGGGTGAGGTGAGCAGACTGCTTGAGCCCAGTTGAAGACCAGCCTGGGCAAAATGGAGAAATTCTGTCTCTACAAAAAGTATAAAAATTAGCTGGGCATGGTAGCGCACGCCTGTAGTCCCAGCTGCTAATACGCAGGAGGCTGAGGCATGAGAATCGCTTGCTTGAAAACAGGAGGCAGAGGTTGTAGTGAGCCAAAATCTCGCCACTGCCCTCTATCCTGTGCAACAGAGAGAGATCCTATTAAAAAAAAAAAAAAAAAAAAAAAAGCAAAGCAAAGCTCCAGTTTCAACCCCAGGGGTAGGCTAAGGTTGGCTTCCTAACTACCTTGCTGGTAAAGCTAAGAACCAAACCTAGTATCTGTGGAACCCACAAAACTGGAGCCCTTGTTCTGGAAATAATGGTATCAGGATTTTGAGCTTTGGAGCCTTTTTGACCTTCGTCTTTCTAAAATTCAGTTTCCTAATCTATAAAACGGGTCTAATAATATCGACCTCACTACAGGGTTATTGGGAGATTTAAGTTAAAATAATAGAACATGTTTGACACTGGAGGAAGAAAATAATTTAATAGTAATAAAAACATAAAATAATAATAATAACAGACATGAAAGTACTTGACACATCATAAGTAGAATGTGATGATTACTAACCACTCCCCTTTTAGCCATATTATGACGAATATCCTACCTGTCAGGAATAATTTAAAACAAAAACCTGTTCCACTACAGAGGGCTAGGGGCTGCCCAAGAAGACCCCTAAAGAGCCCTTCTAGCATAAAGGACTCTCACTTTCAGGGAAAACTAAAAGGTGATTACACTTCGAGTTGGCAAGACAATGTGAAACCGTGCACAACAGTTAAATACACACATATTCCAGCATTATTTTAAATATTTTATCTCTTGAGAGGGATGGGGATTTCCTCCCCAAGAAGCAGAATCCTATGGAGAGGCAGAGCATAACACAGCACCTATGCTACCTTATTATTTTCAAAGGCTGCCTGATCTTCCCTCCTTATTCTGGATTCTGCCTTGCCATTTTCTCCAGTTATGTCCCAGTAACACATACAAGTCTGCAACCCTCAACACAACCTACTGGGACCTCCAAACTCCCTCAGATGGTATCCAGAAGATCACAAACTGGGTTTGCAAACTAGCTTATCAGAATCACCTGAGGTCAATTTTTAAAATATAGATTTCCCAACCTTGTCCACAGAGATTCTGATTTACTAGGTCAGAAGTAGGGACCATGCATCAGAAGTTAAGCAACTCAGGTAATTCCAAGACCTAGCCAGATTTGGGAGCCGGTGGCATAGATTATACCCCCCGAGCCAACTAGCCTCTCATGGAATGGTGTTTTATGGGATTTTTTGTTTTTGTTTTTTTTGTTTTGTTTTGTTTTGTTTTGTTTTAGACAGAGTCTCGCTCTGTCGCCCAGGCTGGAGTGCAATGGCGTGATCGTGGCTCACTGCAACCTCCATCTCCCAGGTTCAAGCAATTCCCCTGCCCCAGCCTCCTAAGTAGCTGGGATTACAGGCACCCACCACTATGTCTGGCTAAGTTTTGTATTTTTAGTAGAGAAGGGGTTTCACCATGTTGTCCAGGCTGGTCTTGAACGCCTGGCCTTAAGTGATCCGCCCGCCTTTGCCTCTTAAAGTGCTGGAATTACCGGCATGAGCCACCATGCCTGGCCTGGGATGGTGTTAATAGGACTAGAGGGATGTCTGATAGAAGGGAAACACAACAAGTAAAGAACAACTGAAAGACCGGGTGCGGTGGATCACGCCTGTAATCCCAGCACTTTGGGAAGCCAAGGCGGGCAGATCACTTGAGGCCAGGAGTTCAAGACCAGCCTGGCCAACATGGTGAAACTCCATCTCTACTAAAAATACAAAAATTAGCCGAGTGTAGCAGCGCATTCCTGTAGTCTCAGCTACTTGGGAGGCTGAGGCAGGAGAATCGCTTGAACCCAGGAGGCGGAGGTTGCAGTGAGCTGAGATCACATCACTGTCCTGCAGCATGAGCGACAGAGCAAGACTCTGTCAAAAAAAAAAAAAAAAAAAAAAAAAGCCAACTATAGAGACATCTGGGCTGCTGGACCTGGTAAATGGCTCTCCGGGGTTGAATACAGTCCACATCCACAAAAGATAAAGGATGCAAGGATGTGATCAGTTCTGCTACTGCCCTCAAATCCCTCTGTACCTTGGCCTCCCTATTTGTAAAGTAGTGCAGGGATTATCCCTGCTCCTCCCTACCTAGAATAATCACTACACACCACCACATACACCACCGTGCACTAAAGTAATGTCTCTGTAGTAAGAGCAACATAGCTTTGTGTTCTGAAAACCTGATCTCAAGATCCAGGTCTACCAATAATAAGCCATGAACTCTTAAATTTCAACTTGTTACATGGGTATAATGATGCTACCATGGCAGAAGTGTTGTGCAGTGCTTAATGAGGTATATCCCAAACTTAGCTTACTACTATAAGAATTTGGCACTGGTCAAAAAGTCCAGACTTCTAGACACCACCCTAAGCTTACTGAATTGGACTCTCCAGAGGAGACGCTGGGGAATTAGCATTTTTAACAAATGCCTCAGGTGATTCTTTCCATCTGAAAAGTTCAAAGAAACAACATATGGCCCTGATGCTGTTGAAATGAGAGAACAGGACCAGGCGTCTGGTCATCCAAACTGCTTTCTGGCCCAGAGATCCCCATGACTGGGACCTTGAGTTTAGCATCCAGCAAAGTATGGTCAGATGGCAGGAAGAGGAGGAGACTTTGAAATCACAATCAGAACGCTAAGTGCACCACACCCTCAGGCCATTGTCCAGGATCTTCAACCATCGTCCCATCTAGCTAAGAATCAAACAGTGGGAGAAAACAGACAGTTCAGATACTTCAGCATTCAAAACATGATGCTATAATTAGGGCCCCACTCAAAGCCCTCTTGAGTTCTCTGCCTCTTAAACACTCCACATTCACTCTTTCTGGAAGAACTTTCGGGCAAGGAGCAGACCTTAAATGAAGCTCTTCCTTTCCTTGATGTTCTTGGAACTTGAGGAAAAGAAGAGGCATGGTTGAGAGGATGCTGCATTTGCATACAGATGTGAGTAGGTTGGAGGGTGAGGGTAGGAGTCTAAAATAGGTGTGACTAGCAATGGTGCACTAGAACCAGCTTGCAGTAGAGCTGATCATGCACATCTCTTCCCAACTCCTCCACCAAGGACTGCATATTGGTAGCCTGAAATCAGCCATGGTGGGAGTATTTATACCATGGGAATTGGCAAACAGTAAAAATCATGGATTTGCCCAAGAGTTGATTGTTAAACATTTACCAGCACACTGGACAAGAGACACATGCAAGTTAAGCATTATTAAACCCATTTTATGAATGAGGAAACTGAGTCTCAAAGAAAGGAACCAACTGCTATTTTCTAGCTGCATGACCTTGACCAAGAGCCAAGTCTGTCTGACTAGCTACAAATCCCTGGCTCTCCTTACCAGTACCCCAGGGTAGCAGGACGTCCTTACTATCAGGCAAAAGGTGGCTGACCCAAAGGGCTTCCCATCAGCTAAAGGTCAAACAAGGGCACCTAATTGTGCCCAGTGCACCACCAAGGAAATCTGAGGATAAAGAGTTCAGGACTGAGACATGAAGCCAACAAGAGACAGTCTCATCCCCACCAGAGGAGACAGGCTGGAGTGAGGCAGGGAGTGGGCTAGAAAGCCCCAGTAGAAACCACAGGACATTCTTAAGCATTCTTAAGGTCTCTTCACAAATACCTGATAGAAACCCTGGGCTGTAGAGGTAGTCTGTGGAACATTACAAGTCCCTAGACCTCTTAAAGCCTCAGTTTTCCTACAGGTAAAATGGGAGTAATAATGCCTACCTCATCAGAGTGTTGCAAGGATGACATTTTATCCTTTACAAATAGAAAAGCACCTGGCTTGGTACCTGGCATGTAGTAGATGTTTCATAAATTTTAGTTCCTTTCTCCTGCAATCCCATTATACAACCCAGATTCTTCCAGGGCCTCTGGCTCACTTGTATACAACAATAATCCTAGCCCCATGTGTGCAGTGCTCTACAATTTAAAAGATACTTGCCCATATGCATTTTCTCATTGAATTAAACCCTGTAAGAAAAAGACAGGACCGAGACAAGTACCATTTTAAAGAAGGGAGAAATGGAGGTTCAGTGAGGTAAACAACAACATGCTCAAGTGTGAAAGAAACAGAACTAGAACCCTGATCTCCCTAACTACTAGTATTCTGTTCTTTACCTTTCCAAGCTTCTCTTATTTAAGGCTACACAAAGGTCCTTCCAAAGGCTTGCCTATTACCATTTGTTTCACCCAAGAAACTGAGCAGTCTCTGGACTTCAGGTCTGTCTTAGGATGCTACAAAAGAGGCTGTCTTTGGGACAGGAGAAGAGCATTGGTAACACAGGGTAGGAACAGTCCTTGTGGTAGAAGGAGTCACATCATTAGCTCAGAGCAACCAGCAACGAATGGTGGTTCAGAGACTGGGTCTGAATCCAATCCCAGTAAAGTTGGGATACTCCCTTCCCACTGTAGGTCTGAGTGTTCCCAACTGTAATGTCTGGGTTTTACTCAGTGGTTTTGACTTTATTACATTTTTAACAGCTTCCTGCCTCCTCAATCTCCCAAACTGAAAATCACACAAAACTTCAAAATATGAAGTATGTAAAAGTAGAGCTGTTCTGGTTGAAGGGAGGCTGTAACTCACCAGGTAGCCCAGCCAAACAGTTTGTAACCCACTGGATTAACAGCTTGAGGGGAGGGAGAGAGCTCTAGGTCTGACCTTCTAGAATTCTACTCATCCCTAGCTTTGCCACTGATTCCTTATAGCACTTATATGACTTTCTGGGCTTCAGTTTCCCCATCTGTAATGTGAAGTGGTTGGACTAGTTGGCCTCTAAAGGCCCTTTCAGCTTTGCAATTTCAGGAAAAAAGTGTTCAGCTATTCCCACAGTAGAAAACTGTGGAGAGAGACCAAGACCACCATGAGCAAAGGTCAATCTCCACTCTGAAGAAAGCCCTTCAGCCTCTGGTGACTCTGAACTGAACTCTTCAGGCAATTCCTCAAGCACTGGGTGGGTGGGCAGACAGGCAGGAAGGCCGGCGCCCCACCCTCTTTTGCACAGGAAGCTAGCTACATCCTCTTTTCCCCACCCCAGGCAGCACATCACCAAAGGTCCCCAGCAGAAACAGTGGGGGGCAGGGAGAAGAGAAGGATGGGGCCTGAAAGGAAGCTGAACATGCAAATCACCTCAGCTAAGGAGCCATTTGTGGGGAGGGAAACAACTGGGGCCCTGAGAAAGAGCAGCAAAGCTGCCCATTATCTACTGGGGCCCAGCTCCCCAACAAAGCTTAGCCAAAGTGGCCTGAAGCCACAGGCTGTCATAAAGAATCACAAGGCATGGGTTGGTACAGTGAGCAGCCGGGACCCACTCACTCCGCCTCACTCAGTTTCTGCAGGCCAAAGATCTGGGGCTCTTACACAAAGTGTTTCTCAGGTACAGTCTTTCTTAGGGTAAGAACACAGACATGCCATGTGCAAGGGTGAGGTGTACACATGAGTGAACAATCAAGAATACAGGAGCTCTTCATGCCTCTCAAAGCCAAGGAGGCAGGCACTAATCCTCGCTGCCTTACCACCAGCCCATTTTCCGGTGTCCACCCCCATACCCTGTGACTGGGGCCCAGCCCTCCCCACATCCTGTTCTCAGAGAACACGTGGCTGCCTAAGGAAAGATAATGTCATTACCATACTTCCCCTCCATAGAGGTGGCTTTCGTTGACTGGGGAGGGAGCTGCAGTTCTCTATCTGACCAGACTGAATAATCTACAGTAAATCTCCTAGTTTCACAGAATGGAACAGGAAGGGTAACTAGGTAACACTAGGAGCACCTTCTAAATTGGAGGATCCATGCCTACAGATAGATGATGATGATTCAAAGCACTTCTGGAAAAATTAATTTTCTGGAAAAACCCAAATTGACAATTTAACTTACATTTGGAGACTGGAAGATGACATGCCAGTGTTCTTCCTTGATTAACAAACCAGGAAATGCAAAAACACAAGAAAATTATATTTTTAAAAAGGTCCCAAGTGTCACTCAAGTCTCATTACACATGGGTTTTAGATGCCAGCATTGGTATTTCTGTTAAAGCACCCTGATTTAAATGTGCCTACAGTGGCTTTGGCCCATTTGAAAAAGAAAATGATCTCACACCATAGGAAGGTCCCCTGACAAACTCAAAGAGGAAGGCGCAGCCAGGGTGTACCACAGCCTGAACCTACTCATTGTTGAAACTTCCTTCTCTCCTCTCTAAACAGCTCGGACTCCCTGGCTCCCCCATGTCTTCCCTTCCCACCCTATAAATATAGCAAATAATGTGGCTGAACATCCATCTGAATATTCAGGGAGGGCCTCCTTACTCACGTGAGAAGTTGGAAGGCAGATGCCTCACTACTAAGTGCAGACCTTCAATGTGGCATGATCCTTGGTTGGGCTTGTATGGGGGACTTTGACTGGCTACCACTAAGCAGGATGTCCCCAAACCCCCACCCAGCCTGCTGTTCCCCTACACCTAATCTTACAGCCTAATCCAATTCTCATCCCCATTAGGGAACAAGGTTTACCATGTAGACCTTAAGAAAATACCTACTCTCAAAAATACTTACCTCCAGTGGATATAATGAAGGTTGAAAGGTGGCCTCATAACCTGCTGCAGGTGTATTTGTTTACAGCCAATAGCTCATAGCCTTCATTTCTGTCATGACCACCTTCCTGGAAGCAGAGGTATAGAGAGCCCAAAGAATGCTCTTGGGCTCTATGGATCTATGATTGTTTTGGAAAAGTCCCTTGGTGGCAAGGATAAGATAAGAGACCACATGGCATCCAGCTTATTAGTTTTGGTCCCTATGTAGCTTGAGATAACTTCTCCAAAAGCTGGCTTTGTTTTTTTCGAGTTGATAAAGCCACATCTTTCCCTCCAAACCACAAATTCAGCTAACAATTTACTGAGACTAGTAAAAGCTATTTAACCTATCCTGCAATAATAAAAGGGTTTTTAGCACCCCTACCACCACAAACATATAACCTTCACACCCCTCAATGCTGAGGTGAGCAAGCATGAACCCACCTAGCCCCCCCCCACACATATTCATATCAGTTCTTTGGAGAGAATAAGAATCCTACCCTCAGCCCCGAATGTTTGGTCTAGTTTTTTCAGACAACAGTAAAGAGGCCAGCCAGAATCTCTACGGAAATTACCCAGAAGCCTCCCTAATGGTCAAGGCAACATACATTGTTCCATAATCCAAAGCAAACCCTAAAAATCTACAATTCTAGTAAGATCTGGAAAAACAAGTAAGACTACCTCTTACCTACCTCAGGTGTTTCAGAAAGAACCCACATTATCAACACAGACATATGTAAACACATACAGGTGCCACATACCACCACTTTATCAGACACCCAATATGGATCAGATCAGGCTTTGAAATAATTCGTGTGTGTGTGTGAATGAGCAAGCACGTGAGGGCATTTTTTGTCAGATGGAGGAAATATGCAGATAAATGGATGAGAAATAATCATTCTCTACAGCAAGGGCAGAGATAGAGGTAATTAAAGTGGACTGTGGAAACACAAGCAAGAGGCATCCAGGCCATAATGGGGAAGGTGAGGAGACAAGGGGAGGTGAGAAGGCAGAAGGTTTCTTGAGATAGAGTTGACCTCTCCTGAAGGATAAAGGAGACTATCACAGGAAAAAGATTAAAGGGAAAAGGAGCCTCATGGTGTTCTGGGTAGAGAGACAGCATGTACAGGGATACAGAGGTAAGAAACACAAAGTATTCCTTTCAAATGACACAGAGAAATATACAAGCAAAAACTCTCTCAAAGGCATGAAGTTAAATATCAATGTCTCCTTTCCCAGCTTCCTGACCCTCTTCCCAGAATTTATCAGAAGAAAATGAATTAAAGATCTTCCCACCACTTTGGCATTAGGTGCCAGGTCATAAGATTTGGGGGAGATGGGCCACAATCAGAGACAGAAATCCCTGAAGACAAAGCCAGGCAAGGTGGACTAATGTATAAAATAAAGGTAAGAAGCTAATTATGTTCCCACAGCCCCACTGAGGCACCAGCTTAGCTTAATGAGCACTCCGCGTCCTAGCTCACACAGACCTCAGGGGAATCACTCTTCAGGACTTGAGGGAGCCCATGACAACATACTTTCTTTTTTCTTTTTCTTTTCTTTTCTTTTTTTTTTTTTTTT
>NW_012108175.1:613258-616429 GCF_000951045.1 Mandrillus leucophaeus | reverse complement strand
TGAGTCTCACTCTGTCACCCAGGTTATAGTGCAGTGGTGAGATCTCGGTTCACTGCAACCTCCGCCTCCCGGGTTCAAGCAATTCTCCTGCCTCAGCTTCCCGAATAGCTGGGACTACAGGCACATGCCACCACGTCCAGCTAATTTTTTGTATTTTTAGTAGAGATGGGGTTTCACCGTGTTAGCCAGGATGGTCTGGATCTCCTGACCCCATGATCTGCCCGCCTCGGCCTCCCAAAGTGCTGGGATTACAGGTGTGAGCCACCGCACCCAGCCCACTATCCTCCATTTTAAAAATGGGGAAACTAAGGTTCAGAGACATTAAATACATTACCCAAAGTCATGCAGCAATAAATAATGGTTAAAATGATTCTAATATTTGGTTTCTCATTTATCTTATAACTACCACCCTCCTTTCTCTTGAATCAACTTGAGCAATGTTGATCAGACTCTAGGCCCTCCAAAAAAAATCACAGGAAGACCTGAGGCAACTCTACTTAGGATGCTCACCATTAATTATCACCTGAAAACCATTTAAGCCAACCTCACTCATTGACTACTCATAAATATTCTTTAGTCCTTAAAGGGCAGAAGCATCATTTCATATTCCTGATATCCATTATGCTACTGTGGGTAGAGGTGCAGGGTTTGGGGAGCAGTAGAAAAGGGGAGAAAAGGAGCAGCCCTGGTAAGTGTTGCTCAACTCTTTGAGCCCAGCGGTCAGTAAGCCCAGTGGTTGAGTCTCCCAGGCCTAGTAGCCTAGAGCTGGGTGGATATCTACAATCCTAGGTGTGTTTGAGGAAGGCAGGCACAGCAGCAGGGAGAAGAAAAGGCATTCCAGAGCAGACGTGAGGCACCTCCTATTAGAATCCTGACCTTTCCAGGAGAGTGACTTAGCCTTGGCACCATACTCCTTCCACTCCAGGATTCCCAAAGACCTGACACAAATGGGTATGGGTGCTCAAATAGGTATGAACCCCCATAAATACGCAAAAGCTAACATAGTATAAAGGGCATAAGGGCTACAGATGAAGCCAGGAATGCCTCCCTGGCTGGATAAGCCTATCACTAGAACTACACTAGTATCACCCTCACAACTCCAAACAGTTTCAGTGTCTTGCTCCAAAGTAGCCAAGATTCTCTGTCCAGGCGTGGTCCCACAAGAACACAAAGCACATTCTCAAAAAGCCAGATTTGATTTTAGGAGGCTCAACAAAACCAGGAATTAAGTGTGAGGGAAGTAACAGAAAGAGCTGGCCCCAGCTCTGGAATCTCCTGTTGAGTACAGCTTTGGACTTTTGTGTTTGTGTTTTCAAATCTCCCTAATTACTATCAACAGGAGCTGTATACTTTCTAGATTTGGGGCTATCTGCGATGAAAAGCAAAGTTTTACAAAGGAACACTGAGCTGGAGGAAAGCATCATCTACCAAGTTATTTCCATTCCAAGGATACAATTTTAATTCTAACCCTAGGTGACCACAGACCCCATGTATACATGGAAGGAGACACAGTGGTTTGGTTAGTTAGTAACCAACATGAAAGGTATTTATGATTGGCTACAAGAAGCAGGATTCGAAGGCCTGCAGTGTGTCTGGCTCAGGAAAGAGGTGACTATTAAGAAGTCATGAGTATATAAGAAATAGGTATACAATAAATTGGCAGTCTAAAGCATAGAGTAGCAGAGATTGGCAAACTGTCTCTGTAAGCCACATATGGTCTCTGTTGTATATTCTTTTCTCTTTTTAAAAAAAAAAATGCTGGCCGAGGCAGAAGGATCACCTGAGGCCAAGAGTTTGAGACCAGCCTGGCCAACATGGCGAAACCTTGTATCTACTAAAACTACAAAAATTAGCTGGGAGTGGTGATGGGCGCCTATAATCCCAGCTACTCAGGAGGCTGAGGCAGGAGAATCGCTTGAACCCAAGGGGCAGAAGTTGCAGTGAGCGAAGATCATGCCACTGCACTCCAGCCTGGGCAACAAGAGCAAAACTGCGTCTCAAAGCAAAACAAAACAAAACAAAACAAAAAAATTAAAACAAAAAAACAAAAAATGCTTTTAAAATTGTAAAACTTAGTCTTACGATACATACAAAAACTGGTCCAACAGGCAAGTTCACCAGTTCCTAGACTAAGCCAAATATTAGTAGACTGATAACTCCACTGACTATCTGCAAGGCCTCAAACCTGGATAAATATCTCTTTTCACATTCTACTTTCCAAAAAAGATGGAGAGCAAAGGTTTTATGTGAAAGTTAGCCAAAGATAACTGGCTCACATACCAATTAATCATACATAGCAGCCTATTCCCTTCCTATGCAAAGGCACTGGCAGAAAAAATAGATAATAAGCTTAGACCACTAACCATCTTCCCCAAAAGCTCATTCTCATACTAGGAAGGCCCTGGGCCAAGCTGATCCCCACGATAGGAGGCCCCAGGCCAGGAGCTGAGCCATAAAATACCTGACTCCCAGGCCTCTGGCTCCGCATGCATGAAGCAGAAAGAAGCAAGAAGGGGATCCCTCCCAGTTGGCCAATTAAGGGCTCAAGAAGCAAAGGAACATGTGTGCCTTGCTTCTCTCCCTATTCCCTCAGAAAAGGGTTGGAGAATAAAAGGAAATCAACCTAAGGATGCCAAACTCAATGGAAGTGAGAGGCTAAGAATGAAAGAAGGTCACCACAGAGATCCATGGCCAATGACCTCCATTAGTGGCCAACACTACACTAAGGTCTTTCTCCTCTGTACTAAGTATAGGATGTTCAAGATCTGCTTGGCCCTTCTCTCAAAAGTGGTGGGAAGAAACAACCATTCAGGAGTGCCTACCTTCTAACCTCCCACCCTGGCTCTTCACACTTGTTCCTCCTATAGAAAAAGAAAAGAGCCAGGAACAGTGGCTCATGCCCGTAATCCCAGCACTTTGGGAGGCCGAGGTGGGTAGATAACCTAAAGCCAGGCGTTCAAGACCAGCCTGGCCAACATGGTGAAACCCCATCTCTACCAAAAAATACAAAAAATTAACCAGGCATGGTGGCGGGCACCTGTAATCCCAGCTACTCGAGAGGCTGAGGCAGGAGAATCACTTGAACCTGGGAGGCGAAGGTTGCAGTGAGTCAAGATTGCACCATTGCACTCCAGCCTGGGCAACAAGAGCAAAACTCCATCTCAAAAAAAA
>NW_012108175.1:609914-611168 GCF_000951045.1 Mandrillus leucophaeus | reverse complement strand
CGCGTCCTAGCTCACACAGACCTCAGGGGAATCACTCTTCAGGACTTGAGGGAGCCCATGACAACATACTTTCTTTTTTCTTTTTCTTTTCTTTTTTTTTTTTTTTTTTTTTTGAGACGGAGTTTTGTCTTGCAGCCCAGCCTGGAGTGCAATGGCACGATCTCATGATCTCGGCTAACTGCAACCTCCACCTCCCAGGTTCAAGCAATTCTCATGCCTCAGCAACCCAAGTAGCTGGGATCACAGGCATGTGCTACCACGTATGGCTAATTTTGTATTTTTAGTAGAGACGGGGTTTCACCATGTTGATCAGGTAATCCTGATCAACAGTTATCCACACACCTCAGCCTCCCAAAGTGCTGGGATTACAGGTGTGAGCCAACACACCCAGCTGAACAACATACTTTCAATGCACATGGATAACCTGCCCACCTACAGATAGACCTGGAAAGGCAACCAAACTAAGATCCCTCTGCATCTACACTCCACCACACACACACACACACACACACACACACACACACACACACACACACACAAAGAGGAAGTGAAAGCTACCAGCATAACAAGGGTCTGAGGTGGGCCTCAGCCAAGGTTGCCTGGCTTCTGCAAAGGGACGGAGATCCACTGATTTCACAAACTGTTTTGCCTTCTTAAGTAAGAATTCCTCTAATCATTTTCTCCTCCATACATCCTCCATTCTTCCCACCCCATAACCATCCTTTCTACCCTGGGTCTCATGTGCCTCTTCTCCTTTTCTACTACTCCCTCATCCTGGGACTTTTAAGGCCCCCCAGAGCTGGAGTTCCTCTTTACAAAGCGATGGACACACCCACATTGGATTCTCAGACAACCGTTCCCTCCAACAGATTGCTGCAGAAGGCTCAGTGGATTTCACCACAAACTAGGCCAGTCATTGGTATCACCGTTTGAAGTATCGGTTTCCTCATCTATTAAAACAAAATCATAAAGAGTGCCGGGCGTGGTGGCTCATGCCTGTAATCCCAGCACTTTGGGATTTTTGGAAAATCCCAGCACTTTCATGATTTTTGGAAAAATATCATAAAGAGATAGTGCAGTACAGGAGGCACACTCACAAATTAAAAGCAGACTTTAGGGTTCTAAAATTATTCAATCTCAAATCCTTAAAGAGGGTAAAATATGATGGAAAAGATTTAGGGAATCCAGCCATTTATCGAGCACTTTCAATATGCCAGGTACTCTCCTAGATATATTCATACTCTTGAGTTCTTT
>NW_012108175.1:600264-602574 GCF_000951045.1 Mandrillus leucophaeus | reverse complement strand
CAGGTCCTTGGAGCTCACCAGCTCCCTATAAAGTTCTCACTAACTGAATGTCTTGATGCTCACAGCATTACTCACCTCCTACCCTATTCTATCCTTCCCCTTTCCCCCAACCACTGGTCTGCTCATGCCTAGACAGTGAACTCACTCTCTAAAAAGGGCTGCTCACCTCCCTTGGGTGCAATTAGTTAACCCCACCCCTTCCTCCAGCATTTGTGGGTTGGGCGCCATAACTACTATCTCCTCCTGGACCTCTGACCAAGTTTAGAGGATGCCCAGTTGAACTGTTAGAAGAGTCCAAAGAGCCCGGGAAAAAGCATTAGCTCAGAGCTCAGATCAGTTGTATCCTTGCCATGTTGGCATGGGCACAGGCCTCCCTCCCCTTTCTCTGGTTCAGTTTTGTCACAGGTAGCAAGGAGAGGCTTCTACTAGAGATGTAGTATCAACCTTTGCCCAATGTTAGAAGTCCCTGTGGGAGTGCTTAGAAAATATTGATTCCCAAAGCCTTAACCCAAACCAATTAATCAGAGTCTACATGTGCTCCTACCAACTGATCAAGATCAATTACACAGGCAAGCTGGACTTCCCCAGGTACACCCTGGCCAAGGTAGATGAGAAGTCAGGGAGCCTAGATGGCTCCATGCAAAACTCAGCCCCCTATTATAAGAAGGGCAGCTCTAGCAGTCAACATTCAGCTTCATTCTGGTCTCCTAGGGTCATGAGTTCAAATTTCCCCCTTTTTCCAAACCTTGCTTCAAGTCCACAAGAAAAAAAAATTAAAATGTATTGGAACTAGCAAATCCAACCCCACATGCTTTGATATCAAGCAAGCATTACAACTTTTCCTTTCTCTAAAGGACCAGTCCTATCTGCCATTACGAATTTTTTTTTTCATTTGCCATATATGGTCTCTATGGCCCAATTTTAAGAACCTCCCACCCTACACAGAGGGAATGGTGACAAGAGAGAGCTGCTCTTCCTGCATCCACAGCCTTTTGGCTGCTCTAGTGACACATTCCCATGTGATAGTATCACATTCCTGAGGGAGTACCAACTGCCTGTGACTAGGAACTACCTGGCCACAGACTGGGATAAACCATCTACCTTATGATGTCAGTTTATCACCTGTTTCTGGTGCGTTATCTATGAACTACCTCTCCGGGGCACCTCTTCCCTCTTCATCCACATCCGGCCTCTAATGATGCCTACCACCCTTGCCTGCCCACCCCTCGGCCCAGTTATGCTCCCTTACAAAATTCAGACACAGCTGACCACTTCCAACTTTTCAGAGCTGGTAGAGTTGTCCATTTGGCTCAGTTCCCCACAGAACAAAACCATTTCTGAGATGTGTGCCACCATTCCCGTACCCATGGTGGGGCAGACCAGCCTCCATTGTTAGGGGAATATAACATTTCTGAACAAATCAGAGCTTCAGAGCAGGAAATAGCCCTCAGAGATTAGCCAAACCAACCTCCTGTGGAACAGGCCATGGCCCAAAAAGGAGCAAGGACTTTGTCAAGATTGCTCTGGAAAGCTAACAGCAGGGCCCAGAATAAACAACAGCTCTTCAACTGAAAAAGAGTGCCCTTTGCATGATTCTCCAATACCTCTTCCTCTCAACAAAAAGTTGGATCAATGCTCTTGCTCCCACCAAGGTACAAACAAGACCCTACATTAGCTAAGTCTAAGCAGCTCCCAAACAATTTTCACTTACTAACAAGCAACTCCTATACGTCCAGGAGCATGGCAAAACAAAATAAGTTATTGGCTCAACCAGGTAGAAAGCACAACTAGCCTTGAAGGTAGTGGTCTGACACTACCAAGAATGCGTTACACAGGAAGCCAGCTGCAAAACCAGAGTCAGGCCAGGCCCCAAGCAGGCAGGACACAAACATAACAGGTGGCCATCCCCACACAGCCCCCAAGTGCTCTCTCTCTAAACATTAGTCTTGACTTACGATCTTTTAGAAGAGAGACTGAAAAGAGGTTGGGCAACCACTGGAACGGGGGAAGGGCCAAATGTTTAAAGCTGAAACTTCCTTTCTAGCTTCAGAACTCTGACCTAATCATGACCAGAGCTTAAGTCCAGGCCTTTATGAAACAACACTGCCTTCCCTTCCCACACTCCACCCTGTGCATAGTCGAAAACCAAAGTCTTCTGTCTCCCAATCAAGCCTTGTCTCCATTACTCATTAGCTGAGTAATTTTTGCAGCCAGTTAAAGTCTTTGAGCCCCAGTTTTACCTTATGTTTAAGTAAAGATAATAATTCCTGGCTGGGTGTGGTGACTCACACCTGTAATCCCAGCACTTTG
>NW_012108175.1:596045-599174 GCF_000951045.1 Mandrillus leucophaeus | reverse complement strand
TGCCTCAGCCTCCTGAGTAACTGGGATTATAGGCACTCGCCACCACACCCAGCTAATTTTTTTGTATTTTTAGTAGAGACGGGGTTTCACCATTTTGGTCAGGCTGGTCTCAAACTCCTGACCTCATGATTCGCCCGCCTCAGCCTCCCAAAGTGCTGGGATTACAGGCATGAGCTACCATGCTCGGCCGAGAAGAGAGTTTTATTATGGATGGTTGAGAGATGATTATATGGCAATGCCTCATTGGTCCTAAATGGTCATAAATGAGCTGTACCACAGAACTGAACATTTTCTGGTAACTGAGGCTCACCCTTTTAAGGATCATAACTATTCTTAGTGGTGAGCTGAAAGTCTTTCATCTACTGACATACTCTACTACTTTTGTCAACAGAGACTATTAAAACATGATTTAAACTTCTCTGAGCACCTGAATCCTGTACACTTGATTTTCTACAGAGCTAACATTTCAGAGCCTTCCACTGTTAACTTATCCAAGTTTCCCACCAATTCTGAGGTTAACACATAATCCTTCCCACTTTACCAATGGGAGAAGGGGAGGCTCAGGGAGGTTAACGAACTTCCCCAAGGTCAAACAGCAAGTAAGTATGGAAACACAGATATTCCTACAAGCCTGGCCTACAATAAATGCCTGGAGATACTCTGGATCCACACCTTCTCAAGTAGCCCAAAAAATTATTTAAAATGTCATTTCCTTTTCCTTTTGCAGCCTCATCTCAAATGCCCTGCCCCACAAAGCTTCTGAAAGTGTCAGTCACTCAGAGTTTGCAGGCAGCTTCCTGTTTGTCTGAAGGGGAAGGGAATAATGCCTGCAGTGGCCTGTGAGCCTAGCCCAGTCAGGGTCAACCTCTGGTAGCAGAGGTTCCAGGCTGGGCAAGCAGAATTCCACCCCACCCACTGTGGAAGTATGGGAATAAAAAGGCAAGAGAAAGGTGGGGCCTGCCATGAGTGGGCAGAATAGAGCCAGCATTTCTGGTAATTCTGCTTCTCCTCTACTGGCCTGGTTCCTTCAACATAATCAATACCCTCAAGCTAGAAAGCTTCTAAGACCAGGACCAGCAACCACTAGGCTAGAATTTTTCTTTCAAAATATTTGTATTTCACAAATCACTATCTTCCTCAATTATTCAACTAGTGGCTCAGTTACAGCTGAGTACCCTGCAAAATTCCACTTGCCTACCACCTGGACAAGATTCCTGATGTGTATGTTGTTAGGAAGGGGATTCTAATCCAGCTTCTCTGATAATTGACAGGCCCTTCCAAAGCTCTTCTTTGTTTTTTTTTTTAAGCCAGTCAAATTTAGCAGTGGGGGGTTGTATACCAACTTTGGTGGCTGAGGCATGGTGGCTCACACCTGCAATCCCAACACTTTGGAAGGCCAAGGCAGGCAGATTGCTTGAAGCCAGGAGTTCGAGACCAGCCTGACCAACATGGCAAAACCCTGTCTCTACTAAAAATATTAAAATTGGCCAGGCACAGTGGTGCATGCCTATACTTGGGAGGCTGAGGCATGAGAACTGCTTGAACCTGGAAGGTGGAGGCTGTTGTGAGCCAAGATCATGCCACTGCACTCCAACCTGAGTGACAGAGCAAGACTCTGTCTCAAAAAAACAGAAAAACAAAAACAAAAACTTTGGTGACGCTAATGTTAATAAGTTCTGATAACCCAGTACCATCAGAAACTCACTACCATCGGACCAGTCTCCACTGCCCTTCTTTGGAGAACATTGGAAAAGCATGTGCCTACCACAAACACACACATATGTACACTCACAAAGTTTCTTTCCTTCACCTCAGACAGCTCCAACAGCCAGAGGTCTTCTGAGGTGCAGGATTCTTAGTCAGGTACTGTCTGGAATCAAACCACCCCAAGTTGGCAGAACCACAGAACAGGAAGGGGACCATGCTAAGCACAGAAAGTAAGTTTATCCTACCACTAATCACTCCACTGAGATCATTTAGACACAGGATCTAAAGCAATCTCTATAGGTGGGGCCTACTGAGCTTGGAAAGGGGAGCAGCTACCATCATCTTTCATCCCAGCAGAAGGATTCACATATCACATCTTCAGAAAGCCTTCCCTCTCAAACAGACAAATCCTCACTACATCTTCTTTATTTTCCACTTAATGAAGAGTATGGCCTCTATATTTGTGTAGATTTTAAGTGTTCCGCCAATTTATCCGGGCATTGGTGGCTCACACCTTTAATCCCAACACTTTGGGAGGCTGAGGTGACAGGATTGCTTGAGCCCAGAAGCTCAAGACTAGCCTGGGCAACATAGCTAGTACCCTGTCCATACAAAAAAATAAAAAAAAATAAATGGGCATGGTAGAATGCACCTACAGTCTTAGCCACTCAGGGGGCTGAGACAGGAGGATTGCTTAAGCCCAGGAGTTGGAGGTTACAGTGTGCTACGACCACACCACTGCACTCCAGCCTGGGTAACAGAGTGAGACCCTGTCTCTATACAAAAAAAATTTTGGCCAAGCACAGTGGCTTACGCTTGTAATCCCAGCACTTTGGGAGACCGAGGCGGGTGGATTAGTGGAGGTCAGGAGTTCGAGACCAGCCTGACCAACATGGTGAAACCCCGTCTCTACTAAAAATACAAAATTAGTCTGCTGTGGTGGCATGCGCCTGTAATTCCAGCTACTCGGGAGGCTGAGGCAGGAAAATAGCTTGAATCCAGGAGGCGGAGGTTGCAGTGAGCCAAGATCACACCATTGCACCCCAGCCTGGGCAAAATGAGCAAAACTCCATCTCAAAAAAATAAAAAAATAAAAATAATGTTTAAAAAGTGTTCTACCTATTTGTTAATTTGCTTATTAATGAGCCCCTGTAGACTTTAAAATCAGATTTGACATTAGAAGATGGCCAGCACATACTAAGTTAAAAAAGCCAAACAATACTATCTGTGTGTTTAAAGGCATATATGTACAAATGCATGAAAAAAAAGTCTATGGGCTGGCACAGTGGCTCATGCCTATAATCCCAGCACTTTGGGAGGCCAAGGCGGGTGGATCACCTGAGGTCAGGAGTTCAGGACCAGGCTGGCCAACATGGCGAGACCACATTTCTACTAAAAATAGAAAAAATTAGCCAGACATGG
>NW_012108175.1:594580-595645 GCF_000951045.1 Mandrillus leucophaeus | reverse complement strand
ACTCCAGCCTGGGCAACAAGAGCAAAACTCCATCTCAAAAAAAAAAAAAAAAGGAAAAGAAAAGAAATAAAAAACATCTAAATGTGAAAGTATATACACCTGAAAAGTTAACTACTGCTAAGAATTATAGGTGGATTTCTGGATATAAGAGGTGCCATAGACAGCCAACCGTGGATACAGCCCTTCTTTTCCTCCCCCGTTAGCTTCCATAGTCTTTAGCCAGGAGATAGGGGGCTTCTAGGGAATCTAATCTGACTCAAGGGAGAGGGTAAGACAAAAAATGTCCTTAAACCAATTCAGCAGCTATTGAATCCCTGCAAAATGTGGGGTATTTTACTCTGCACTGGGAATACAGACACTATGACAAGTACTACTTCAAGGGGTTCCCCATCTAGTAGGAAAAAGACATAATTCTTGGACCCCACAGAATGAAGTGTGTACTATATCCACCCTAAAGCTCCAAGTCACCTTTCTCTCCTAAGAAAAGTTCCTTTAGATACTGATGAGAGAAAAGAAACCCAAAGTGTCCTACTCAAACTACTTGCTTCTCTCCATTAAGCACCTTCCCATACCCCCAGGAAGGATTTGGAACAAAGACCCCTTTCCTACCGCAGAAGGAACTTATTCTCTAATCGGGATACTACATGTAAAACAGTGGAAAAATAATCAAAGACTACACTATGGTATGGTGTGCCCCAACATGTGGGAGAGCTTGATGCACTCTGAAAGGATAGTAGCAGTAGGGGCTGGGGCCAAGGAGAGGCTGCTCTATGGCTGGGCTCACTCCCTAATCAAGTGTAAAGGCCATCCAGCTGAAACAGGAAGCAGAGAACAAGCAGTCCTCAGTTCCCAAGCACAAGACACAAGTCTTGGACACTGAGACAGGGTCCCAGCCCTGCAAGTCCACATGGATCTGAGGAGTGAAGTCACCAGGTCCTTGGAGCTCACCAGCTCCCTATAAAGTTCTCACTAACTGAATGTCTTGATGCTCACAGCATTACTCACCTCCTACCCTATTCTATCCTTCCCCTTTCCCCCAACCACTGGTCTGCTCATGCCTAGACA
>NW_012108175.1:573175-589405 GCF_000951045.1 Mandrillus leucophaeus | reverse complement strand
AGCTACTCAGGAAGCTGAGGCATGAGAATCACTTGAACCTGGGAGGCAGAGATTGCAGTGAGCCAAGATTGCACCACTGCACTCCAGGCTGGGCAACAGAGCAAGACTCCATCTCAAAAAAGAAAGAAAGAAGAAAAAAAAAAACAGAAAAAAAGAGTCTATGTTCACATAACTAACTGGTTAATGATGGTTGTCTCTGGAGAATACAGCCGGGGCAGAAGACAGGAGGTTTTATATTTTTCAATGCTGTTTCACTTCTTACAACAAATATGTTTAGTTTCATAATGAAAAATTAATCCAAAATTGTAAAACAAAGCCTGTCTTTATTTAAATCTGTCCTACCACACAGCAGAAATTGTGTCTATTAACTTTCCTTATATGCCGTCTAGCTCAGGACTTAAAAAACAGATGGGAAAAGTCCTTTAAAGATGAAGTGACCTTCAGAAGCTCTCTCTATTTTAGGACAGCCAACCTTACCTAGTAAGCATAAACCTACACCTCTCAAACGCTGGCCCTACCCCTCTCTCAGGAGTGGATGGTAGGAAAATACCTCCTACTGCCCCCAAAATTAGCCTACCTTGGACAAAACATACCAAGTCTGCAAAGATATGCAGCTCTGGGCCCTAAAGCAGCCTGGGTGATGGTGGTGGTGGTGGTGGTGGTGGTGGTGGTGGTGGTGGTGGTGGTGAAAACAGTAGCAATAGCAAGAGTGGATATCCACTGGATGCCCCAACATTATGATCTCCAGGACTTCCTTGCTATCCTCCCTGATCTGTGCCTGTCTCTTCCTAGGCCTCAGCACAGGGGCCAACGGAATCCCTAAACCTCAGGTGCACAAACCTCTCAGGATTAAATTACACAATGCAGCCCTGCCTGCTGGCCATGCCATAATGAGTAGCACAAATACAAAAAATAAAAAATTCAGTAATGTCTCAAATATGTACTCTACAGCCAAACTTTGGGCTACTTCACAAAGGTGGACAGAAATGTTTGCATGGCTGCCTGTTAGAATCCACAAAAAGCTTTGATTTCAATATTCTCACTTGACATGAACACTACAGTACTATGTGAAGATATGGGAAAAGGGAGCAGAAATGGCTATGAACATGCTGGCCACTCACAGATAAACAGTCTCTCCAAGATGCACAAGAGAGACAATGCCTTCCCATTCCCTGATGCTACCCTGCTCCATTCTGCCAGGGCCCAGCTGGGTCCACATTAGGTAGTTTCCAGTGGATCAATGGAATTGTTGTTTGGCTGTCTGGTAGATCTAGCTAAAGGAATCTAAAGAATACAGTTCCAACATGAAAATAGTAGCTGTTAACATATCTATTCAATATATATTTGTTGAGAATCTACTTTATGCCAGGCATTGTGTTAGGTACCGGGGATACAATGGGTGGTGGGAAACCATCTCTGTTCTCATGAAGCTTACATACTAGTGGGCTAGACTGATATAATGGAAAGACCACACTCCTGAGAGTCTTGCCTTCAATACCAGTTTCTGCTTCTGCCTCAATTCGTGACCTTGAGCAAGTCCCTTCTTCGTGTTGATTTATAGTATACGAGTAGATCTTCCACTGGCTTAGGTAATTTGCTTCCTTACAAAACATAAAATCCTGGGGTGGACTGGGGGTATGCAAATGGCCAAAGCAGCAGCAAGAAGCCAAGGGTCCCAACAACAACAACAAAAACAACAAAAGTAGCCATGGGTAGTATGTGGTGAAAACAAAAAGCAATTAATTGGGATTCTCCACTCAAAGACATTGAATTTGGCTTAGATGGTTCTTCATGAACTGTTTTCCTAAGACAGATGAGATGGGCAGGCCTCTGAAGAGTATACAGTTAGTGACAGACATGAAGATCTGTTCTTCCCACAGTGCATGGCAAGCTTCAGACCAGAAGACCTGAAAGCTGCTCAGTTTCACTGCAGCTTCTATGCTTCTATCTACAGCTAAAAGGATGTTAGGAAACCCTCTACTCTAAACCACTTATTTTATACTAAAGAGCTAAGGTGAAGGTGGCACCTCCCTCCCCAGGCACTTGTGGTCATTCTTGAGTAGGGTTGTGCTAGGGTCAGTTGGAGTCATGTTGCTCAAATCAGCGAGGAGATGGTACTTTCCTGCATACCTCCTACTTTAAAAAAAACAAACAAACAAAAAAAAAAAAACAGCTGTAGGGGCACCTATATGGGGTTCAGAGAAACTGTAGCATCTAGCCTTCTGGGTTCAGAGGCTTGATTGGAATCATACATAGGACAGAACTTTAAAAGGCCAACTGGAACAAACATACTGGAATGTCCTGGGCCTACCTTCCTTCCTTTGTGCCTCACACCTCACAGAGCACTTGCAGATGCATTAGTGCACTGAATGAATCCTCAGCATAACCCTAAAAAGTAGGGTGCTATTACTCTCTCCATTCCACAGATGGGGAACTAAAATCTGGAATGGTTTCAGAATTTGCACTAGTGACTCAAGGCCAGCTAGGCTTTCTCTGTACTTACCCTCAGGCCTCTCTTCCCTATAGGTGCTAATATACCTGTCCCTTCTCCAAGGTGTATTTTTTCTATTACTAGTGGTTAGTATGCCCTACCAGGTGCTCATCCAACACTGTCGGATCCCCTGCATTCATTGCTACTGCTTCTCCCTCACCATGTATATTACTGACCAAATGCTCCTCAAAGGTTTGTCCATTCCTAACCACCTCCACCTGGAGAATGGCCCCTTCTTGAGGCAGGAAGAGCTAGAAATTTCCAAATGCATGAGTTTAATGAAAGAGCAACCCTAGGAGCCCAGATGGCTGCAATTCCGCATGGTAAATAACATAACAGAAGTTCTTACAAAGTACAATGGACACACAAAAGATAGTACAATACTATCTGGGAGTAATAAAGAAAATTTCCAGTGGAAGTGACATGGAGTGGTGGGGGGAGGTGAAGAAGAGGCACCTAAAATTTCAAGCTGAAGGAAAGAACATAGTCTAAAGCAGAAAGAAGAAGTATGCCATTGCTTTCCACAGTTAAAAAAAAAAAAAAAATCATGGCCAGGCACTGTGGCTCTTGCTTGTAATCCCAGCACTTTGGGAGGCTGAGGTGGGTGGATCACTTTAGGCCAGGAGTTCAAGACCAGCCTGGCCAACATGGTAAAACCCTGACTCTACTAAAAAAATACAAAAATTAGCCAGGTGTGGTGACACATGCCTGTAATTCCAGCTACTGGGGAGGCTGAGGCACAAGAATCGCTTGAACCCAGGAGGTGGAGGTTGCAGTGAGCCAAGTTTGAACAACTGCACTCCAGCCTGGGTAACAGAGTGAGACTCTGTCTCAAAAAAAACAAAACAACAACAACAACAACAAAAATTCAACCTGAGAAAGCTGGATGAAAAGAAGAAAAAGGATGGGTATGGCTTACCTGGACTTGGGAAACCTTGGGCCCACAAAGCTACCACATAGCATACATATGGGAATAAATGGGATCTGAGTTAGGAGAGGAAGCTAGAATGGGGTGAGGTACCAAAGGGATCTCCCTACATGCCATGCTAAGAGGTTTCAATTTTCTCTTTTCACATTCATGGGAATGTTATCTATACTAGCAAATGCTGGGAGTAATCTAAATGCTCCCCCAAAGGAGAATGATTTTAAATTATGGCATAGCCATTGAATAGAATTTTACATGGCCATTAGAATGTTCATTTCTTAAAATTAAATAGCATTTATCTAAGTTTTTAGTTATGTGTTAAGTAGGGGGAAAGAAGTAGAACTTTTTTATGTACACAATGATTGCACCATCGAAAACTAAGGTACATATATGAGATATGACAAGAAATACAAATAATTATTGCCATGTTAAAATGATGAATTTATACACAATTTCTCTATTTGCTAAACTTTGTCATATGTCATGCTGAGTTTTACAAAAAGGGGAAATATAAAAATAAAGAACCACTCTTTTTCCATTTGACTCTACATTCCTTCCTCCTCCACCTGCTTGCCTACCTTCCCAAACCAACGGTCATTTTGATCCACCACCTACAACTGGCATGGCTAACAACCCATGTGAGGCACCTAGGAAGAATGAGAAGCTTCCAGCAAGGCAGCTGCTTCCAGCAGCAAGCTCCTGCATAGCCCAAAGGCCATTCCAGCTCAATGCTGGAAAAGAATCTTCCCCCTAATAGCACTGCCCAGCACTACCCAACTAAGGCTTCTCTGGTTAAACTGCCCAAGGATGCCCAAGGAACTTGTTTCTAAAGGAAGGAAAACAGATGCCAAGACTTCTTCTTGCGCTTTCTCCAGGGGCCTCAGAGCAGTTAAGTTTTATGTTCATGGCCAACTCTTAGGTGGCTAGAGATCCAATGTGGGATCCTTGTTTCACAAGCAAGCACTGGATAAAATGTCAGTGAGAAGGAAGAAAAGGAGGAAGAAGTAGAGGATGGGCAAAAACAGATCCAGTGAAGGGTACACCTCTCCCAGAAACTTGCTTATTCTCTATCAGCCTTGTAGGCCCTCACAGAAAATTCAGAAGTCCCTCTCCTTTGATCTCCAGGACTAATACCAAAGGAAATCATATTTACAAAATACAAGATCAGTTGAAAGCCCAATACTAGGTGTGTGGCAATCTTCCTGACTAGAAATTCTCCCTTTTGCTCCACCCAAGCCCACATCACCAACTCTCCCCGTCCAAGGGCAACATAGTCAACAATGACTCAGATAGAGGAAGGGGAAAGGGAGCTTAGCAATTTAAGACTCAGTCAAAAGCAATTTCATAGCCCTACAAAGAGGGATGTTGTAGGGGAGGGAGTAAAGGAAGTCAAATCTCATATGCGCTCAGTTTTAGTTTGTTTCTTTGTCTTCCCTTTCCCTGATGGAACAATGACCAATCCAAGGGTCTTCTATTCTTCCTGAGTCACAGATAACCAAAAATAGCCAGCAACTGTAGTCTGCAGGCTGGACTCCAAGACCCCACCCAAGGCATGTAGTCAACAGTTGTGTCTCCAAGCCAGGATCTCCACAGTGAGCTCTCTGGTAGGTAAATCCAGTATATCCAGAGCAGAGCTCACTGAAATAGAGGGGGCTGCTCATATATTGATAGCCGGAGGAGAAAATGACACACTCAATGCCATTCTAAATGGGAAAAGGAAGCTTCTCAAAAGGTATTTTTAAAAAGACACCTAGACAACTGTCCCAAGCTGTAAGTGTCAAAAGCTCAGCTCTTCTAACCTAAAGTTAGATAGTTCAGGACTGGGAAGGGGAGGTAGAGGGAACTTAGACTCAGCCCACCCTGGAAAGCCAAGTGAGAAGCCTGGGCATACAACAGGCATACTTAAAGAACTATACTTACCAACTGGAAGGCTTTACCTGCTCCAAAGAAATAGTTTCAAATGCTGAAAGCCCTAGCCCCATCCCACCCCTACACTCTGAACCTCTTTAGGCCAATCGAGACCACTCCTAGGCTGTCAAAGATCTAGGTAAGAAGCTGGAGAGGAGTGACCAGGCAGTGCCAAGAGGATAAAGGGAGATAAGAAAGCAGGGTGGAGAAATCACAGTCATTCCAGAGCTCTCTCATCTTCCCCACTCCTCCCCCATATTAGGACTCTAAACAAGAAGAAAAGAAGTTTGCAGGTGGTATTGTATAAACTTGAAGAAGGCAATCCCTGTACTAAAGGGGAACAGAGGACTAGTTGAGGTGGGGTGGCAAGGAGAGGGAGTAACTTGAGGGGGGAGAAAATAGCCAAATAAGGCAGACTTGACTGTTAGGAATCATCAGGAAAGGTTCCAGAAGTTGACGTCGCAGGGAGGAAGCCTTTAGTCATCGGTTTCCTCTGGCAACTGGCCTAAGGCCAGAAGGAAAAAAAATCCCAACCTTAGGAAAATGCCCAGGCTATGGCAGACAGAAAGGCAACTAGGCTAGATTTTCACCAGGCCAACAATAGGCTCTGCTGGAGCAGCTCTTCAAGCACTCAAAGTAGAAAGCTGTAGTGTAACCCTAAAGCAAATGGTAGATGTTCTCACCAGGCATATGCTAGATCTACAATGGCCCAGGCACCAAGGGAAATAAGGAACCTGGGAGGGGGTTTTGTTCTTTTCCATTTACATATTTCTTTTTTCTTTCTTTCTTTTTTTTTTTCTTTTTAAGACAGAGTCTTGCTTTGTCACCCAGGCTGGAGTGCAACGGCGTGATCTCAGCTCACTCCAACTTCCATCTCCCAGGTTCAAGTGATTCTCCTGCCTCAGCCTCCCCAGTAGCTGGGATTACAGGCGCCCACCAACACGCCTGGCTATTTTGTCTATTTTTAGTAGAGACGAGGTTTCACCATATTGGCCAGGCTGGTCTCAAATTCCTGACCTCAAATGATCCACCTGCCTCGGCCTCTCAAAATGCTGGGATTACAGGTATGAGCCACCACGCTCAAATTCCATTTGCCTATTTCTAATATTGCTGATATTTTCATGTTGGAGAAAAGGAAAATTAGAAGGCAAAGAAGTTACGTGACTTTTCTTCTTTGTAAAGGAATTAGTCAGTCTCCCACAAGTATCTACAAGGATGTTTGGAGAGGAGTTTAGCCCACTTAAAACCCTTGAAAATAGCAAAGATTTGTACGACTTAACTAATGATACCAGATTGACTGTTACCTTGACCCTCACCCTCCAACTCCATACCATAGATTAGTCAACCTCAGTTAAAAATTACAACAGATAAAAAAGAGGCTCTTGGTGAGCTTCATCAAACATCCAGGTTGAGATTCTGAAAAACTAAATGGATCGGCCAGGCGCAATGCCTCACACCTGTAATCCCAGCACTTTGGGAGGCTGAAGTAGGCGGATCACCTGAGGTCAGGAGTTCAAGATCAGCCTGGCCAACATGGTGAAACCTCGTCTCTACTAAAAAAATACAAAAATTAGCCGGGCTTGGTGGCGCACGCCTGTAGTCCCAGCTACTTGGGTGGCTGAGGCAGGAGAATCTCTCGAACCCAAGAGACGGAGGTTGCAGTGAGCCGAAATCGTGCCACGGCACTCCAACCTGGGCAACAGAGCAAGACTCTGTCTCAAAAAAAAAAAAAAAAAAAAAAGAAAAGAAAAGAAAGAAAAAAAAGAAATGGATCATGGGTGGAGGGAGGGCAGATTAGATCAAGAAAGTGAGATCAGGAACCTTATCTAAACACACAACTTGAGAAAAATAAGACTTGATCCTTCTCAGGTATTTAATGGAGGCCAAGGCTAAAGAAAGGGAAAGAAATACTGATCAAGCCTGATAGGTATGCCTTGTTCCCCCTCCCAGGCCTTGGCCCCAGTCACTTCCCAAATATATACCCAGGAAAAGTTCAGGATTGTATCTTGTTTTGTACAACCAAATTGTCACATCTCAACTCTTCTCTCGTTAGGCCCAGACCAATACCCCGGATGTACAAGGTATCTGTCAAATTCCCACAAGGTAGAAGGGTTGCCAGGAATGGGAAGAAACTTCAAAGTTACCAATCACAGAAGATAACTGGCAAAAAAGTTCTATTAAGCAAGCACAGAGCCATTTGCCATACTAGTGGCCTAGGAGATATATCAACACTTACCTTATGCCATAACAAGCCGATTGAAAGAAGCATCAGATCTGGTATCTGTGGCACAAACAAAGGGCTATGCTTTGAAAGTTGCCCAAAAGGCCTTTTCTCCAAATTCAAGACACGGATGCTGCAGCTGTGCCCTGGCCAGAAAACGTCATATTCCTCCACCTCCAACAACCACACACTGAGAAATCCTCCCTGTATCTCCACCCTTTCCCAAATACCTGATTTTCTAGCACAGTCAATGGGAGAATTAAAGGCTGTTTCTAGGCTGCTGACATAAAAAGTTATTGCCAAGCTCTATTCTTTGGTTTAGTTCATTTGTAAGCATGAAGAAAAGACCCTCTCACATACCTACTTAGGCAACAAATGCAACATTTTAAAAAATTAATTTGCCCAGGCGGGGCGTGGTGGCTCACACCTCTAATTCCACCACTTTAGGAGGCTGAGGCGGGTGGATCACTTGAGGTCAGGAGTTCAAGACCAGCCTGGCCAACATGGTGAAACCCCGTCTCTACTAAATATACAAAAATTAGCTGGGCATGGTGGCTCATGCCTGTAATCCCAGTTATTTGGGAGGCTGAGGCACAAGAATCGCTTGAACCCAGGAGGTGGAGGTTACAGTGAACCAAGATTACGTCATTGCACTCCAGCCTGGGCAACAGAGCAAGACTCCATCTCAAAAAAAAAAAATTAATTTGCCCAATTCTGGAAAACCAAAGGTAGAGTCTCCCCCACAGACCCTTGTTTGCCAATTAAGAAAGGACTGTTGGATCCATATGACCCTAGAAAGAGCAGCTTCGTCTATGCTTATATCTGTGGCTCCCCTTGAATCAGTCAGCACCTCAAGCCTCCCTTCACTTCAGAAAAAGTCACTGTCAAGAGAGCATCGGCCTAGGGCCACCTGGTTTACACCCACATACCCAAAACACATCACTTTCCCACCCAGAACGGCCACTGCTCCCAAGTGTACACACCCTTTAAGGCCCTGTTCATGTCCCAGTAAACCCTTTCTCCTCAAAAAGTTGTAGAAAATGCCATGCAAAGTATATATTTTTCTCAAGTCATTTTTAAGTGAGTTAACCCTAAATCCCCAATTAAATAGGAGATAGGAGATCTTTGAAGGCAGCAATTACATCATCCCTTCATTTATTTCTATCCCTTATGGTAAATAGTACATAGTAACCACTCATTAAATGGTGAGAATTCAACTACCTGTCTTCTTTCTTGTTCATCCCATCTAGCACAAAGTTAGGCATATACTAATTCAACAAATAATCATAACATCTGTATATCACTTGTCAGATTCTAGGCACAGTTCTAAGCCCTTTACATAAATTACCTCATGTAATCCTCACAACAACCCTGTAAGTACTATTATTATTTATGATTGAGGAAAATGAGGTGTAGAAGTTAAATAACTCGTCCAAGGCTATATAACTAGTTGGTCGCAGAGCTCAGATGTGACTCCAAGCAGTCTAGTTTCAGAGTCTGTTTTGCAACACTATGCTTCCTTTCCATGGAGGCTTGAAAGGTCTTTTTTTAGCTTCCTGCCCCAGACTTGGCCTATAAGCACCTAGAGGTGAGTGGTGAAGTTTGAGGCCAGGAGATTCCAGTCTGCATTCAAACAATTTGCTACAGCAGCAAATATTGTCACTAAATTGAAAAACTGCCATACTTTTCTCCTAACTCAAGGGACAGATCAAGCTGGAGCACTGAGTCAGAATTCAGAATTCAAAGAGGTCAGAGCTCAGAATTAAACAGGGCAAAGAGAAAGCAGGGAACTGGGGTGAGGGGTGGGCAGGAAGAGAAGACAGTCATCGGAGATCCCAGAAAAACCTGCTATAGCAAAAGCATTTTAGGGGAACTCCATTGTAGCCATATTGTTAATGTAATCACCACAGAGCCAATTCTCTGGAAGTCTGTGCTCTGGATGGAGTCATCCTTCTAAGACAGCCAAGTCCAGTGGGAGACCACTAACTTGGGAATTAGGAAATCTAAGTTCTCCTTTCAATACCATTACCAACTTTGTGACCTCGAACAAGCTGCCTAACCCCTCTGGCTATGAATACGATGAAGAAATTACTCCCTAAAGTTTCTTAGGACAGCAAGGCCTAGTCTCAAGCAGGAAAATGTAACTAGTGTCCTCTCTCTACTTCCTTTCAGCCTATACATATGCCTTCCACCACCCTTCACAAGCCAAAGCAAAACACTTACCTTCCTGGGAAGTGCTACAAAGAGTTCCTGAGACAAGGTCAGAGCCTGAACCATTTCCAAATAAAGAAACCCATGAGGTCAGCTCTACATTCTCAGAAGAACTTGCTCTTTCCATGACCATAACTCCACAGTCATGTCACCACCAGCACAGAGGGAGAAGACACTGAGCACCTCGCAGTGAGTGCCATTTAGAAGGTAGGCATTCAACGTCCCTCCCCTATACTGGAGCCAAGCAAGTTAGGTTTTATTCCTGGCACTATAACCAGTTCACTCAAATCCTTTCCCTTTTCTGGACTTTAGTGCCCCCATCAAGAAGATAAAGGCTGAGGCAGAAGATTTACGGCCAACTCAGTTGTTTCATGGTTCAAAACACTCCTGTGAGAAACCCTGCCCATCCAGAACAACCAGCTAATGGAAAGCTTAAGGCTAGGGAAGCTCTGGGTTGCCCTAGATGCAAATGCCTTTGAAATGCTGTACCCCATGCAAAATTAGCCGGGCGTGGTGGCGCATGCCTGTAATCCCAGCTACTGGGGAGCCTGAGGCAGAAGAATCGCTTGAACCCAGGAGGCAGAGGTTGCGGTGAGTCGAGATCGCGCCATTGCACTCCAGTCTGAGCAACAAAAGCAAAAGTCCGTATCAAAAAATAAAATAAAATAAAATAAAATAAAATAAAATAAAATAAAAGCTGTACCCCACAATAGCCAGTCCTCAGCTCACTGGTGGTAGATACTTTAGGAGGCTTGTTTCGGAGCCCTTAGGAAAGCCTCAATATCTACCAATATATCTAACTACCACACTAACCATGTTAGAAGAAAATCTGAAACATAATCTAGTAGCTTCCAGGCCTTCCTTTCAGCAGAAATAAAAGGGACTATTCTACTATCAGGCAGGCAGTCATTGAAAAATGTGGGAAGAATGGCAGGAAAATCTATGAAGTTTCTGGTGTTTGTCCAAAGCTTTTCAGTCAACCCACAGCCTTCATAATATACTCTCACTTGGTTTATTTCTTTCCACAGTAAGGAAAGACACAGCCCTTTCTCTCCCATAGACTCAGGAAGAAATGGCCAAGAGTACTCAAGACAGTATTCTTCTTGGATCTACTAATGAAACAAACTAACTCCCATGTGAGAAACAGTCCATTCTGAACTCAGTACTCAAGAAGAAACAGCACTCCAGAAGTATAATGGGACAAGAGGAAACATTTTAATAAGCACTGTTCAATTTTGTATTTCCAATACTGCCTGGCACATAGGTGCCCAAACGTTGACGAAAGAATGTCTGAAGAAATGAACATACAAATAAGAGACTTAATGTTATACCATCAAGATTCTCAAAAGCATCAGTACTGGAGGGATTCCTAGAGTTTACCCATCACTGGTACAGCTCCCTCATGACAAGCTGAAGAGACAGAGGGCCTTAAGAAAGGACTTGCCTAAAGTCCCACTTCATTTGGCTCACTTTACTGAGGACAGGAGAGAAGTTCTTCTTACATGGAAAGAGAAGAAAATTTCTCAGTTCAGTGTTGCTTTCCATTTCCCAACACCCACCTTCCAAATTCATGGAATCCTGAGCTAACCCTCCAAAGTGACAACTTCTACACCACAAATTAGAACCTGGAATTGAAAAGTTTTTCAGCTCTAAGCATGAAATGGAAGGAGGGATGGACAGCAAAGCCAGTCAATCGTGAAAATACCACCCCCTTCACTTGAACCAACAGACTACCCCAAAGGAGACCACATTTGTACCTGTTTTTTCCCCTTTGCAAGCAAAGTAATAGAGCAGGTGACAGGGAAAGAAGATTGTGAGTTAGGAAAGAGGCATATGATAAATTCAATTCTATCTTTGAAAGATTGGAGACAGACTGTTCGCAATCTGTAACAATGCCAAACTTCCAGCAGCTATGGTTATGAAACGCCTAACTCTGGTAGTGTTGGTAGCCAGATCTTCTCCCCTCTGGGGACCCTGAGTTTAGAAATTCCAGTGGGGGAAACTCCCAGAAAGATACAAAGGGACCTAAGACAGGCTGTTGCCATGCAACACTAGAACAGAGTTCAGAATAATTGTAGCTGTCATATTATCTCATCCAGAGAGAATTAGATTTGGAGGCAGGGGAATAGTCTAGATGACTTCCAAATGTCCTTTCCAGCTCCATCATTCGGTAAAGCAGTTTCATGGGAGCAGGAGGTAAGAGAAAAGTAAGAACAACACCCTAAAACAAGCTACTGTTGCAGGCAGCTAGAGAATGGAAAGTTAGAAGATTAGTGGTCAATACTACTTCTATCACTGACTCACAGAGCAACCTTTCCCTCTCCAAGCCTAACACGAGAGTATAGATTAGTTAGTGTGGGTCCCACAAAGGCCTTCCTGCCCCACCAGCCCCCTCCCTACCCAGAGGGCTGTTAAAAGAAATGTGTAAAGGAAATTCCCAAGATGGTTCCTGCTCTGTCTCTATCATCTACACTTTCACAAAGGGCCAAGTGAACTGAAGAACCAAAGTCGAGAGATGCAGGATCCTCTCTCATACAACCTCTCTTCCTGATCCTTTTCCCCACACTTAAGTCTGCAGGCAGGGCTGGTTCAAGGGTTAAAAGACTGAGATTCTGGCTCCTATTTACCAAGTACCACTTTAGTGCCACTCGAGTGGCTCAAGTAATGCTAGGAATGGCAGGAGAATAAACAGCTCACATAGCCTCTGTTAAAGTTTAGCTGAATGCTGACCCACACACCTTCAAATACTTCAAGGATCTAGGCTGTATGTCTGCTCACATTGATGGTCCCATCAAATGACCACTTGATTGCCTTTCCCCTGATCTGTTGATCTATGGCTAAAACCCCAGCAGATCAAAGAGGTGTTTCACCAAGACTAACCCTCTAACTAAGACCTGGATTCAAGTCCTAGCTTTGCAACTGGCATACTGCATCACTCTAGGTTAGTCTCCCCCTAACATGGTTTCAGTTTCATCATCTATACAATGAGAGGAATTGGACTTTGTAGTTGTAGAGAGCCTTTTCAATACTAGCATTTAATAAATCCCAGAAACTCAAGAACATCTCAAAAATTCAAAACACTCTTTTTTTAGGAAATCCAAGAAAGCCTCAAGTCCTTTGTGATCTTAAAAGAAAAAAATTAAAGAAGGTAGGGAGGGGGAAAGGCCTTTTCAAAAATATATATATAACTGTCATCATCACCAAAAAATGTAGATGGCAATTAATAAGCTTTTCCATTCTGGCTACTAAAGCAGACTCAGGAAACTGGCAACCAGAAGCAGAGTCCAAGGAATAGCAAGAAGGCAAGGGTGGCGGTGGATAGTGAGGCATGTTTTTTTTGTTTTTTTGCTTTTTTGTTTTTGAGACGGAGTCTCACTGTGTCGCCCAGGCTGGAGTGCAGTGATGCGATCTCGGCCCACTGCAACCTCCGCCTCCCGGGTTCAAGCGATTCTTCTGCCTCAGCCTCCCGAATAGCTGGGATTACAGGTGCACACCACCACACCTGGTTAATTTTTGTAATTTTAGTAGAGACGGGGTTTCACCATGTTGGTCAGGCTGGTCTCGAACTCCTGACCTCATGATCCACCCGCCTTGCCCTCCCAAAGTGCTGAGATTAAAGGCTTGAGCCACTGCGCTCGGCCAGCATGTTTTAACAGATATAGGGGTGGTTGGGCTGACTAGGAGGGACAATTAGCTATAAAAGTGAAACCAACCCTAGATAGGCTGTAGACATGCTGCATATGAATGAAGGAGTTTGATTTTCCACTACCTTTCTCTATCTGTCATATGCTAGAAATAGCCTAAAGCACATAAATGAAAATGGAGCAGAGAAAGGGAAATTTTTTCCCCTTTTAATTAACATTACTGGTTGGTATTCAGTGAACTAGGGTGTGCCCCTGAACACCTCGGCCTTGGTATGAGGAATAAGAAAAGTAACAGGAGGCACGTGGTGACACTACTGAACCTTACCAGGAGACCACACAAATGCCAACCTTGGCCACTTTGCTCAAATTACTCATTTCCTTTTATCTGAGGCCCATAGAGGTCTGAGAACAGGGGCAATTTGTTTGGAGCAAGAAAGGGAACTCAAATGTCAAGAACTCAATCATTGGGTCAGAATAGAGGGTCAATGAGATGAGCATCAGAAAGCCTGGACCCCAATCTTGGCTCAGTCACCATGTGCCCTTAGGTAGGTCTTTCCCTGTAGGTCTCAATATCCTCATTAGTTTTATGTTTTTGTTTTTGTTTTTAAGAGAGTTTTACTAAATAGATAGCCTCCAAAGTCCCTTTCAGGTTAAGATTCTACGGTCTTAACAGACAATATAGTTGCTTTTCCTAAAAGTTGACCATTCCTTGAGTCGAAGCATAGAAAATTCTCTAATGCTTCCAGTCTATCAAAACTCAGCCCTCTCCCTCCAATTTGATTCAGGTTTCAGTCAATCTGCATAAAAATGCCTTCAGTATTTAGGTACCTTCATTACTCCAGGACTGACTACAAACAGCTTATACTTCAATCTCTCTCCGTTCCCAGGAAAACAATAAACACACTGTCTTGTCTTCTTTTCCACTTTGACTCAGATGAGACATTAATGCAAGTTTGAGGCAACTTGCAGGCCCATGAAGTTGTGTTTCAAAGTGGGCTATCTCAGAATTGAGGATGAGATATGCCACTACAGAAGAAAGGCCATGGAGCAATGTCTATTCCCAGGGATCCACCCAACTGTTCAGGCAAAGCCACACCTTAAGAGGAGTCAGGACTCAACCGCAGAAAGAGACCCAAAGAGCCGCTCCTGACAGGATCTTTATAATCCTGTTTTGGCAGACAATGGGGTATTTTCCCCTCTCTCCAAAACCATTACTCACTCTCTCTTTGGGGACAGGGGTTAGGGAAGAAAGTGTGTAAAAGTCGCATGCCCTAAAACCACAAGCAATTTAAAGGAGACAGACAGTGAAGCACATACTTTTTGAAAACTTGGTGTTTCTGAAGGACAACGTTCTGGAAAGGCAAGAACGACTTGGCAGTGAGGCTGGTATACAGTAACGTGGCAACCAAAGCTCATCACAAACCCAAAAGGCTGGTCCCTCAACTTGCCTCCTCTCATCCCAGGGGCCTTCAGCCTTTTTCAAGGCTACTAGTCACTATCTCACCTCTACAAGTCTCAAGCAGCCCTGGGGAGACATATCTGGGAGCACTGCATTGCCTAGGCCAGCCCAACAAGCTGTTTGGCCTAAGGGACTCAAGCCAGGGTGGTCACCAGGCCTTTCTGAGCAAGGGAAGGGCCTCAGCAGCCATTTGGCATGACTTGCACAAAAGCAAGCAGAGCTCATTAGTCAGGCACACCCCTCCTCCCCTCTCCCTCCTGGGCATCCGGCCCCCCTATCCCCACTCCCAGGAGGCTTCTGTTCCTCTCATAACAGCCAGTGGGGTGGAGACGCATCCCCAAATCAACCACCACTCTAGAAAGGTGTGGCCCCACGAGAGAACCCACACCACACGAAATAGTCCGGAGGGGATAGGAGGAGATAGAGAGGCATTAAGCAACAGGAGGGGCAGGGATTTGGGGGTAGAGGGGAGGGAGAAACCGGTCCTCTCTCCCAGGAGATGAGGTAGGCCTCTCCTCAGACTGGTGCCTAAATAAGTGTTGGTGCTCTCGGGTGCATCCTCGATGATGATTTCCTCACATCTCTCTCCTCACCTCCTAGTGGAAAACAGCTGGAGCCACCCGGTGAGGCTGTGGGAAAGATGAGTGGGGGTGCCAGATCCGCCCCGAGCGGCTCCCTCCTTCCTCCCTGCTTCTCTGTTCCCATGGCCCCTCTTGGACATTGGCAGCCTTGCCCCAGAAATGTGTCAATTACTGAGTTGGGGAAAGTGTTGTCTTCTGGACCAGAATCCTCTCCTCTGTGCCCATGGCCCGTCAGAGAAAAGGGGAAACCCCAGGCCCCAACGAAGCCGTCCTCACTGTTGCATCTCAGACACAAGGAACTGGAACCTGAGAAAGAGGCAGGCCTCGCCCTGTCCAAACTTCCAGCCTGGACACCCCCTCAACCCCTGAGGGCGCACCAGACCAGGATCCTACTCCGGTCCCCTCCCTACCCTTGGCTATGGCGGAGGGAGCGGCGTCCCAGGCGGGCCGGTGGCTGGCCAAGCCCTCAGCCATCAGCAAAGGGCTATGAGGCTCAGCCAGAGCCACTGGGGTCGACAGCGCCCACCCCCGGCACTCACCGTTTTGGGCATGGTGGCGGCAAAGGCAGCAGAGTTGGCGAAGTTTAGCTAGGACTGTCGGGCAGTGCTGAGCACGCAGTACACACGGCTCGGATTCGGTTGGCCGGGGACTCAGATTGGGTCCCTCACTAGCGTCGGGGCGACTGTTAGGCTTCCTGCTAACGGGCCACGACTTCACAAACCCCACCCAGGAAAGAGACGCCCCTGTCGCGCCGCCCGCTCCTTTATGTGGCCCGGCTTCCGCGCCGCTC
>NW_012108175.1:561050-572114 GCF_000951045.1 Mandrillus leucophaeus | reverse complement strand
CCTGTAATCCCAGCACTTTGGGAGGCTGAGGCAGGCGGATCACCTGAGGTCAGGAGTTCAAGACCAGCCTGGCCAACATGGTGAAACCCCGTCTCTACTAAAATTACAAAAATTAGACGGGCATGTGCCTGTAATCCGAGCTATTCAGGAGGCTGAGGCGGGAGAATCACTTGAACCCAGGAGGCAGAGGTTACAGTGAGCCAAGACTGTGCCAGTGCACTCCAGCCAGGGTGACACAGAGAGACTCTGTCTCAAAAATAATAATAATAATAAATAAGTGAGACCATACGCAGTGGCTTACACCTGTAATCCCACCACTTTGGGAGGCCGAGGTCTGCAGATCACTTGAGGTCAGGAGTTCGAGACCAGCCTGCTCAACATGGCAAAACCCCATCTCTACTAAAAATACAAAACAAAACAAAAAAATTAGCCGGGCTTGATGGCATGCGCCTGTAGTTCCAGGCACTTGGGAGGATGAGGCAGGAGAATCACTTCCGGGAGGCGGAGGCTGCAGTGAGCCAAGACTGGGCCACTGTACTCCAGCTTGGGCAATAGCTCGAGACTCAATCTCCAAAAAAAGTAAAATAAAATAAGTCTGAGTTTTAGTTTGAAAGTGGCTGGCAATAGTCCTTTATTCCTCCTCTCCGCTGGCAACCGTGTGAAGGCATGGTCTGAGTATCCTTTGTGAGGTAAGGCACCACAGATGGTAAGCCAGTTTGAGACAATGGAAAGGATATTTGAGAGGTCAGGACACCTGGCTTCTACTCATAGCTCTGCCATTAACTCATCCTGTGACCACTATGTGGCCTTGGGTAATTCCCTTCCCCTCTCTGGGCTTGAGTTTCCATTTCTGTAGCAAGAAAGGACTGGACTCCTGGACTTCCAAGGTCTTTTCCCACTCTGACATTATAAAGGGATGAGAAAGGAAATATACTCCCTAGGACAATAGATGAGCCTAAGAGGATTGCATATGGGCTGGTCTTGCATTTGCATTCAGGAACCAGTAGTCTTATTCCATCCTCCTCTGCCTTCCCAGCCCAACAGTGTCCACGATTCAATGTGCCTCGGTTTCTCTCACTGCTGACAAGATTGATTGATGTGTGCTAGGGTAAACAAAGTTCCCTGCCAAGATCATTTCCTTGAGCTAAGCATTTGTTCAAAGAGCAGCACTCATCGGAAAGTCCAAACAGTCTTCATGAGCAGTCGTCCCCAAGGAAGAGCAGCACTCACCAGAAAGCCTCAGCAGCAGGAGTAGCAATGGCAGCTCATCACACTCCTTAATACTGCCATAGGCCCTTTTTCACCAGAAGTTCAAGGAACTCAACTGATTTCTTCACTCATGTTCACCTAGAACCCACAGGGGCCTGGCATGAAGCTAAATGCCTAAAGACAAAGAATTTACTTGGAGCTCCAACTTTCTGGAAAGTGGAAACTCCCTCTGTGTCATTCCCCACCTCCCATGCCAACCACTCCCGACAACACACATGCACAGGGGAGAGTTGGGTAGAGAGTATCAAGCAGCTGAACACACTACTAAAAGGGAAACAGGGACCAGGTGTGGTGGATCACACCTGTAATTCCAGCACTTTTGGAGGCTGAGGCAGGCAGATCACTTGAGGTCAAGAGTTCAAGACCAGCCTGGCCAACATAGCAAAACTCCATCTCTACTAAAAATACAAAAATTAGCTGGGTGTGGTGGCATGTGCTTATAATCCCAGCTACTCGGGAGGCTGAGGCAGGAGAATTGCTTGAACCCAGGAGGCAGAGGCTGCAGTGAGCAAAGATCACGCCACTGTACTCCAGCCAGAGTGACAGAGTGAGACTCCGTCTTAAAAAAAAAAAAAAAAAAAAATGAAAGGGGGCATAGAAGTCCAAGCAGGGGCAGGGGGTGTCAGAGGCCGGGGGAGCTAAGAAATAGGAGGAAAGAGGGGCTGAGGGAGAAAGATGAGGTTGGACCTCTGGAGAGAAGAGGATGGGAAATAGAGGGAGAGCATAAACTATCAGAGACTAGTTAGTCCAGTCTCACTCCAGGTCAGGAGAACTGGGGATCAGAAAGAGGAAAGGACTTACTCAAGGCCAGACAGCTAATGTACAGAAGACAAAGAGCTCAGTTAAGAAGCTCTGGCGATAGTACAAGCAAGAAATTTTTTAAATATTATTTCCTCATGTTTTATTTTAGATACAAGGGGTACATGTGCATGTTTGTTACATGGATATATTGCACTCAGGCAGTGAGCATAGTACTCATTAGGAAGCTTTTCAACCCATGTCCTCCTCCTTCCCACCTCTAGTAGTTTTCAATGTCTGTTGTGCCCATGTTTATGTCTGTAGGTGCTCAATGTTAAGCTCCCACTTATAAGTGAGAACATGCGGTATTTGGCTTTCTGTTCCTGCACTAATTCACTTAGGATTATGGCCTCCTGTTCCATCCATGTTGCTACTAAGGACAATTTTATTCTTTTCTATGGCTGCACAGTATTCCATGGTGTATATGTACCATATTTTCTTTGTCCAGTCAACCATTTCTTTATCCAGTCAACCATTTTCTTTATCCAATTGACCACTGATCATGGGCACCTACATTGATTCCATGTCTTCGTTATTGTGAATAATGCCACAATGAACGTGCAAGTCCATGTGTCTTTTTGGTATAATGATCTATTTTCCTTTGGGTATATACCTAGCAATAAGAATGCTAGAACAAATGTAGCTGTGTTTTAAGTTCTTTAACAAATCTTCAAACTGCTTTCCACTGTGGCTGAAGTAATTCACATTCCTACCAATAGTGTATAAGCATTCCCTTTTCTCCACAGCCTTGCCAGCATTTGTTGTTTTTTTTTTACTTTTTAATATTAGTCATTCTGACTGATGTGAGGTGGTATTTCATTGTGGGTTAGATTTGCATTTCTCTGATGATGTGTGATGACAGGCGTTTTTTGTTTTTTTTTTTCATATATTTGTTGGCCACTTGTATGTCTTTTTCTGAGAAGTGTCTGTTCATGTCCTTTGCTCATTAGTTTTTTTTTTGTTTTGTTTTGTTTTTTGAGACAAAGTTTCACTCTTGTTGCCCAGGCTGGAGTGCAATGGCATAATCTCAGCTCACTGCAACCTTCACCTCCTGGGTTCAAGTGATTCTCCTGCCTCAGCCTCCCGAGTAGCTGGAATTATAGGTGCGTGTCACCACACCTGGCTAATTTTTGTATTTTTAGTAGAGACAGGGTTTCCCCATGTTGCCCAGGCTGGTCTCAAACTCCTGGCCTCAGGTGATCCACCCACCTCAGCCTCCCAAAGTGCTGGGATTACAGGCATGAGTCATCACACCCAGCCTTTTGCTCATTTTTTAATGAGGTTATTTATTTTTAGATTATTGATTTAAGTGCCGTATAGATTCTAGATGTTAAACCTTTGTCAGTTGAATAGTTTAGAAATGTCTTCCTCATTCTGTAGGTTGTCTGTTTACTCTGTTGATAGTTTCTTTTTGCTGTGCAGAAGCTCTTTAGTTTAATTAGGTCTCACTTGCCAATTTTTGCTTTTGTTGTAATTCTTTCTGAGACTTAGACAAAAATTCTTCACCAAGGCCTATGTCAAGAAGGGTGTTTCCTAGGTTTTCTTCTGTGATTTTTATAGTTTGAGATCTTAAATTTAAATATTTAATCCATATTGAGTTAATTTCTGTATATGGTGAAAGGTAAGGGTCTAGTTTCATGCTTCCACATATAACTAGCCAAGTATCTCATCACCTTTTATTACATAGGGAGTTCTTTCCTATTGCTTGTTTTTGTCGACCTCATTGAAGATCAGATGGTTATAAGTGTGAGGCCTGATTTCTGAGTTTTCTTTATATTCTGTTTCATTGGTCTATGTGTCTGTTTTTATACCAGTACCATGCTGTTTTGGTTATGATGGCCTTATAGTATAGTTTGAAGTTGGGTAGTGTGATGCCTCCAGCTTTGTTCTTTTTGCTTAAGATTGTTTTGGCTATTTGGGCTCTTTTTTGGTTCCCTGTGAATTTTAGAACGGTTTTTTCTAATTCTGTAAAGAATGACATTGGTAGTTTGATGGGAATAATGTTGAATCTGTAAATTGCTTTGGGCAGTATGGCCATTTTAACGATATTGCTTCTTCCGATCCATGAGCACGGGATATTTTTTCATTTATTTGTGTCATCTCTGATTTCTTTGAGCAGTGATTTTTACTTCTCCTTGAAGAGATCTTTCACCTCCTTGGTTAGCTACTATACTCCTAGATATTTCATTTTCTTTGTGGCTATTGTTTTGTTTGGTTTTGAGATGGAGTATTGCTCTGTCACACAGGCTATAGTGCAATGGCACAATCTCGGCTCATTGCAACCTCCGCTTCCTAAGTTCAAGCAATTCTCCTGCCTTGGCCTCCGAGTAGTGGGGACTACAGGCATATGTCACCTTGCCTGGCTAATTTTTGTATTTTTACTAGAGACAGGGCGTCATCATGTTGGCCAGGCTGGCCTCAAACTCCTGACCTCAGGTGATCTGCCCACCTCAACCTTCCAAAGTGCTGGGATTACAGGTGTGAGCCACAGCGCCAAGTCTCTTTGTGGCTATTGTAAATGGGGATGTGTTCTTGAGAAGAACTGGTACCAGTTCTACTGAAACTATTCTAAAAATAAATTGAGGAGGTGGGGCTCCTCACTAACTCATTCTGTGAAGTCAGCATCAGCCTAATACCAAAATCTGGCAGAGACGAAATGAAAAAAGAAAACTTCAGGCCAATATCCCTAATGAGCATAGATGCAAAAGTCCTTAACAAAATACTAGCAAATGAATCCAGCAGCACGTCAAAAAGTTAATATGCCATGATCAATAGGCTTCATTCCTGGAGTGCAAACCTGGTTCAACGTATACAAATCAATAAATGTGATTTGCCACATACACACAATTAAAAACAAAAATCATATCATTTCAATAGTACAGAAAAAGGTTCCAATACAATTCAACATCCCTTTATGATAAAAACCCTCAGCTGGGCACGGTGGGTCATGCCTGTAATCCCAGCACTTTGGGAGGCCAAGGTGGGTGGATCACGAGGTCAGGGATCAAGACCATCCTGGCTAATACAGTGAAACCCTATCTCTACTAAAAATAAAATTTAAAAAATTGCCAGGTGTGGTGGCGGGCACCTGTAGTCCCAGCTACTCGGGAGGCTGAGGCAGGAGAATGGCATGAACCCAGGAGGTGGAGCTTACAGTGAGTCGAGATTGCGCCGCTGCACTCTCCAGCCTGGGTGACAGAGCGAGACTCAGTCTAAAAAAAAAACCAAAAAAAACCCTCAACAAACTAGGCATCAAAAGAACATACCACAAAATAATAAGAGCCATCTATAGGTGACTCACGCCTGTAATCCCAACAGTCTGAGAGACCGAGGTGGTCAGATCACTTGAGGTCAGGAGTTCGGCACCAGCCTGGTCAACATGGTGAAACCTTGTCTCTACTAAAAATATAAAAATTAACCGGGCATTATGGCAGACACCTGTAATCCCAGCTACTTGGAAGGCTAAGGCAGGAGAATCACTTGAACTCGGGAGGCGGAGGTTGCAGTGAGCTGAGATCATGCCACTGCACTCCAGCCTGGGTGACAGAGGAAGACTCCATCTCAAAAAAATAAAACAAAACAAACAAATAAAAGAGACATCTATCACAAACCCACAGCCAACGTCATACTGAATGGGAAAAAGCTGAAAGCCTTTCCCCTAAAGAACTGGAACAAGACTTGGCCAGGCACAGTGGCTCACGCCTGTAATCCCAACCCTTTGGGAGGCCAAGGCGGGCAGATCACAAGGTCAGGAGTTCAAGACCAGCCTGGCCAATATGGTGAAACTCCATCTCTACTAAAAATACAAAAATTAGCCAGGCGTGGTGGCGCGTGCCTCTAATCCCAGCTACTTGGGGGGCTTAGGCAGGAGAATTGCTTGAACTCAGGAGGAGGAGGTTGCAGTGAGCCGAGACTGCACCTCTACACTCCAGCCTGGCAACAGAGTGAGACTCCGTCTCAAAAAAAAGAAAAAAAAAAAAAAAGAACTGGACTGGAACAAGACAAGGATGCCCGTTCTCACCACTCCTATTCAACATAATACTGGAAGTCCTGGCCAGAGCAATCAGGCAAGTGAAAGAAATAAAAGGTGTCCAAATAGGAAAAGAAGAAGTCAAACTATCTCTCTTTGCAGATGATATGATTCTATACCTAGAAAACCACATAATCTCTGCCCAAAGGCTCCTAGATTTGATAAACAACTTCAGCAAAGTTGTAGAATACAAACTCAATGTACAAAAATCAGTAGCATTTCTATACACCAATAATGTTCAGGCTGAGAGTCAAATAAATAAAGCAATATATTTTGAGGGCTAGAACTAGAGAAGTAGTGCCTTCCTCCCCACTTCACCAAACAGAAGCTGGTTATGGTGATTATGGTCAATAGCTAGACATTGTTTAGGGGCTAGACATTAAACACTTTGGCTAGGAGGTACTCATCTCAGTTATGCCCCTGTCTCCAGAGCAGAGCAGAGGCAGCTGAGGTACTATCTTGTTCTTCAAGATGGCAGTGAAACAGCTTTGTTTCCTATCTCCTTGTGAACCACTTCACGCCTATACTGCCCAAACTTCTGATAGTCTCCCCACCTTACCCCCTACTGTGATCCTATTTGAACTGAGAGTTAGATCAATCATCCTGGGGCCAGAGTAATACCCATGAGTAGGTTTAGATCTGATGAGGGTTGTCAGTGTTTCTAGAGAGAAGACATAGAAATAGGAGCCATACATCTACACATAGGTTGGTTACTCTGTGAGAGGAACGTAAGGAGTATGAAGAGATTTGCGATTTTAGACAACATAAATTCAGAAAGTTCTAAGGGAGACAGGCAAGTCTTTTTCAAGCAGTGCAGCTAATGAGGGCCAATATGAGCAGAAGTGGTACAGGGACACTCTGGAGCTGGAGTCCAAGGAAGCTAGGGTCATCTGAGTCAGTAGGCAGGAGATGCAAAGGAATATTTGATCAGGGCTTTAGGGCCAGAGTTGGGGTCCAGTTGGAAAGGCTCAGGATTCCTTGGGGCCTGGGAAGATTCTGGAGCTACAGCCAGTCTGGGCATCAAAGTCAAGGGAACAGCAAGCAAGAACTGCATGAAGCTGATTTATGTGATGCTGGGTGCGATGGCACATGCCTGTAATCCCAACACTTTGGGAGGCCAAGGCTGGTGGATCACTTGAGGCCAGTAGTTCGAGACCAGCCTGGCCAAAATGGTGAACCCTATCTCTACTAAAAATACAAAAAATTAGCCGGACATGGTGGTGCGTACCTATGGTCCCAGCTACTTGGGAGGCTGAGGTAGGAGGATCACTTGAACACGGGAGGCAGAGGTTGCAGTAAGCCAAGATCACGCCACTGTACTCCAGTCTGGGCAACAAAATGAGACTCCATCTCAAAAAGAAAAAAGAAAAAAGGTGGCCAGCCACGGTGGCTCACGCCTGTAATCCCAGCACTTTGGGAGGCTGAGGCAGGTGGCTCACCTGAGGTCAGAAGTCCAAGATCAGCCTGCTTAACATGGTGAAACCATGTCTCTACTAAAAATACAAAAATCAGCTAGGCACGGTGGCACATGCCTGTAATCCCGGCTACTCGGGAGGCTGAGGCAGGAGAATCGCTTGAGCCCGGGAGCTGTAGGTTGCAGTGAGCCGAGGTTGTGCCATTGCACTCCAGCCTGGGCGACAGAGCAAGACTTCATCTAAAAAAAAAAAGAAAGAAAGAAAGAAAGAAAAGAAAAAAAGAAAAATCAAGCTGATTTATATGAAAGTCTATGTCCAAGCTCAGCCAGGTGCGGTGGCTCACGCCTGTAATCCCAGCACTTTGGGAGGCCAAGGTGGGCAGATCATGAGGTCAGGAGATCGAGACCATCCTGGCTAACACAGTGAAACCCCGTCTCTACTAAAAATACAAAAAAATTAGTCAGGTGTGGTGGCGGGCGCCTGTAGTCGCAGCTACTCAGAAGGCTGAGGCAGGAGAATGGCGTGAACCCGGGAGGCGGAGCTTGCAGTGAGCCCAGATCGCGCCACTGCACTTGGGCCTAGGGGACAGAACGAGACTCTGTCTCAAAAAAAAAAAAAAAAAGAAAGAAAAAGAAAAAGAAAGCCTATGTCCAAGCTCAACAGAGAAATGAAATTGGACTTTTAATTATCTGTGCATATATTGTTCCCATCCTAGATCTAAGTTCACTGCAATCAAGAAGCTTCTGCATTTCAAGTGGCATTCCTCCTTCAGGGGATGCAGTGCAGTGCAGAAGAGGCAATATCAGAGACAGACTGGTTGGGGAACAGTCTTGAATCCTAGGGATACATTGCAAAAAGAATCCCTCCACCCGAACAATTCACTGAATGGTAGCAATTGAAAGTTCCCCATCACTCAAAACTTTCTGAGGGCTGTTTTTCATTTTCATCATTGTTGGAAAGTCCTTCTGCTTCACTCAGCACATTTGCTCTTGGGTTTTTCCTGCAGGAAGAATTAACTAAGCCCCTGAGATTGCTGTTCTAGCTTCATTCATAGAAGAGAAATGTGTCAGAGACAGATGAGAAAAAATATCAGCTTGGGGCCCCACACACACTCTCTCTCTCTTTTTCTTCCCCTGGGTCAGTAGTGCAAACACTTGACTCTTTGTGCCCCTTACACAAAAAAGAGAATAAACTAAAGTATTCTTTAGTTTATTATTTAGATACTGTTGTCTCCCCTAAGGAAAAAGACCCTCTCAACAGCATAATGTGGCTGAGAGTACAAACTGCAGTAGTAGGAAAATCATGCTTTTAACCATCCTCAGTCCTGTAGCTACTTCTTAAGAAAAAAAGCTTTTTTGGGTAAAAGGAGAGAAGATAATATTAAACAAGGCACTTACTATGTGCTGAGCATTAGGGAGGCCATTTCAATATCTAACCCCAATGTAACCCTCACGAGAAATGACAGTTACATTGGTAGAAATGAGGACATTGAGGATCTGAGGAGTGATGTGACTTATCCAAAAGTCACATGTTTGTTGATTTCTGGATAGTGGCACAGGGATCTGGGCCCAGGTCGTGTCAGCCCAAATTCCACCTTCATTCTGTCAGCCTGAATCTGTGACCTTCTCAGTCCTGAGCTATGACCAGACATACTTGAGGAAGGGGATGTATTTTAAGATTCACATCACCCCTACACCTTAGTGGTCAGACTAATGGCTCAAAATAGCAGGTGGATAATCATAAGCAGTCTGATCAGGCGTTTTGCCAGTATCAAGTGTCTGGGAATATTTATTATTAATCACACTAATGGACCACCATGAGAGGACAAAGTTTCTCTCTGGCTTTTCATCTGATAGGGCTGGAAGCTTTTCAAGCACTTTCCCCAGCCAGCCAATATCAATTTAATTTGAGCCACTATCCTCTTAGAATATGAAATTGGCTCCATAGACAGGATCTCCTAGTCAAGTCATCAGCCCCCCAGCCGTGCCCCCACTGACCAGTCACCCTGCATATGTGACCAGTCTGCATGTGCCCAGAGAGAAAACAGCCTGCTGAGCTCATGGCCCGCCTGCAAACCATCTACAGCCATCTATGACCGAGTGCCCGTTAAGTGTCAGGTTCTATGAGAGGCTCTGTGAGGGGTGCTCACCCTCTTCTCCCCTCAAGCTCCCCTTCCCAGCAGCTCTGTATCTGTTGGTGGTTTTGCTGTTGGCGCCGTCTTTTGTGTGCACAGTGTCATCATCTTTAACTCTGCCTGACCCCTGCCATCAGTCACCAAGCCCTGCTCTCTGTCTGTCTGTGTATCCTTCACAGCTTCACTCCATCCCATCTCCACTGCCAGTGCCCCAGGTCAGCCCTCCCCGACTCTGGCCTCAACTGTCGGAACAGGCTCCTCCCTGGTCTCCCTGCCTCCAGGCTGCCTGTCCAGGCCAGCTTCCACATGGTCACCATGGTGATCTTCAGAAACATGGCCTTCATGTGTACTCAGAATTGGGAGGTGACCCCTCACACACACACCAATGCACACACATAACTTCCCAGCCCTCTCTTCCTCCCATGGCTCCTCAGCACAGGTCATGCCCTCTAGCTGGGCTACTCACTGCACGCAGCAGCACCATGTGCTTGCTCTTGTCTCTGGGCTTCCTGGGCCCTACCTCTTGCACGAAGACCTCCCTTGGTCTTTCCTGCCCTCCTCGTGCTCTCTGTCTCCCTCAGCCCCACAGTGCCTGCAGTAGGTTCGCAGAGCTCATCTGGTCTCCCTCCCACATCCTGCTTTGTCTTGTCAGCCGCTGCTTTTTTTATTTTAATTTTCCATTCCAGGCTGGGCTGTAGCTGTTCTCATAAAGGGATCACAGTTTGTGTTCCACGCAGAAGGAGTCCAGAACACTTCTAGGCATATCCTTGGAGCTCATGACAGGTTGCTCAGCTAGGCCACAGAAGAGAGGGATCTGCTCATTTCCAGCCTTCTAGGCCTATCAACTTGTATTATGTTCCATTTCTCTAAGGGCACATATTCCCCTTCACATTGCCTCAAGTTATCCTGTTACGAGACAAGACTAATGGAACAGAGTATCCTATGTCATCACTTCCTCTCTCCCAACTCACAACAAAAACCACACACACACACACACACACACACACACACACACGTATAAATCATTTCAACTCTGTTCCCAGTCTGCCTTAGATAAACACTCTACTGTGTACAGAGAGGCATTTACAAAGACATTCACTGCAATGCTATAATAATCAAGGGAAACAACATAAATGTCCATCACTAGAGTACTAATTAAATACATTATGGTATATCCATACAGTAATTCAATCTTTTGAAAACACAAGCTATCCACCAGGCGTGGTGGCTCACGCCTGTAAATCCCTGCACTTTGGGAGGCTGAGGCGGGTGGATCACCTGAGGTCAGGAGTTCGAGACCAGCCTGGACAATATGGTGACACCCTGTCTCTACTAAAAATACAAAAATTAGCCAGGCATGATGGCAGGCACTTGTAGTCCCAGCTGCTTGGGAGGTTAAGGCAGGAGAACAACTTGAA
>NW_012108175.1:557546-561000 GCF_000951045.1 Mandrillus leucophaeus | reverse complement strand
GTGTATCCTTCACAGCTTCACTCCATCCCATCTCCACTGCCAGTGCCCCAGGTCAGCCCTCCCCGACTCTGGCCTCAACTGTCGGAACAGGCTCCTCCCTGGTCTCCCTGCCTCCAGGCTGCCTGTCCAGGCCAGCTTCCACATGGTCACCATGGTGATCTTCAGAAACATGGCCTTCATGTGTACTCAGAATTGGGAGGTGACCCCTCACACACACACCAATGCACACACATAACTTCCCAGCCCTCTCTTCCTCCCATGGCTCCTCAGCACAGGTCATGCCCTCTAGCTGGGCTACTCACTGCACGCAGCAGCACCATGTGCTTGCTCTTGTCTCTGGGCTTCCTGGGCCCTACCTCTTGCACGAAGACCTCCCTTGGTCTTTCCTGCCCTCCTCGTGCTCTCTGTCTCCCTCAGCCCCACAGTGCCTGCAGTAGGTTCGCAGAGCTCATCTGGTCTCCCTCCCACATCCTGCTTTGTCTTGTCAGCCGCTGCTTTTTTTATTTTAATTTTCCATTCCAGGCTGGGCTGTAGCTGTTCTCATAAAGGGATCACAGTTTGTGTTCCACGCAGAAGGAGTCCAGAACACTTCTAGGCATATCCTTGGAGCTCATGACAGGTTGCTCAGCTAGGCCACAGAAGAGAGGGATCTGCTCATTTCCAGCCTTCTAGGCCTATCAACTTGTATTATGTTCCATTTCTCTAAGGGCACATATTCCCCTTCACATTGCCTCAAGTTATCCTGTTACGAGACAAGACTAATGGAACAGAGTATCCTATGTCATCACTTCCTCTCTCCCAACTCACAACAAAAACCACACACACACACACACACACACACACACACACGTATAAATCATTTCAACTCTGTTCCCAGTCTGCCTTAGATAAACACTCTACTGTGTACAGAGAGGCATTTACAAAGACATTCACTGCAATGCTATAATAATCAAGGGAAACAACATAAATGTCCATCACTAGAGTACTAATTAAATACATTATGGTATATCCATACAGTAATTCAATCTTTTGAAAACACAAGCTATCCACCAGGCGTGGTGGCTCACGCCTGTAAATCCCTGCACTTTGGGAGGCTGAGGCGGGTGGATCACCTGAGGTCAGGAGTTCGAGACCAGCCTGGACAATATGGTGACACCCTGTCTCTACTAAAAATACAAAAATTAGCCAGGCATGATGGCAGGCACTTGTAGTCCCAGCTGCTTGGGAGGTTAAGGCAGGAGAACAACTTGAACCTGGGAAGCGGAGGTTGCAGTGAGCCGAGGTCGTGCCACTGCACTCCAGCCTGGATGACAAGAGCAAGACCCTGTCTCAAAAAACAAAACAAAACAAAACAAAACAAAAAACCACAAGCTATCATGAAAAAAGGGTTTTGATCTATTAGATCTATTACTAAGAGTCACAGAACAATATCAATATGTATAGTATGACCCCATTTATGAATTAAAATATCCATACTTTTACACACATGTTTTTAAAGGTCCCTAGAAAAGGGGAAAGGTGCACAGCAAACTGATGACAGTGTTTATCTCTGAAGAGAAGATCGGGATCAGAGAAAAGAGTAAAGAGATAATTTTTATGTAATGTAAATATTTTTGTGTATTTTTGTATTCTTTGATTTTTAATGAGCATGAATTACTTTTGTAATTATATAAAACACTAAAAAAAGAAAGAGGAGGAGGAGGAAAGAGAAGAGGAAGAAAAGGAAGAAGAAGAGAAGAAAAGAGAAAAATAAGACGGATCTCAAAGAGAATGTAAATCGTTTGGGCAACAGAATCTGCACCCAAATTTATGACAAGCCCAAATAATAGTAAAGCTTAAAAGTAGAACAAATGGAAGAATTGTACTTGAGTCCAAATAGCCAGCCTCATGGAGGAAAAGATAAGAAAGATGCGGCTTAGTAGCAGCATAGCTAAAAAGATCTCTGAAGTTTTACTTGATAATAAACCCCATAAAAGTTAGCAGGAAGTTGTGGCTGCCAGGAGAGTTCATTCAAACCCAGAAGTCTAGGGTCCAGGAGGAAGGGAACAGTGCTACCTTCTTCTTCCCTAGTGACACCTCATTTGAAGAACTGTATCCTGCTGTGGCCCCCACTTTAAGTAGGACACATACACACTAGGGTCTCTCCATGGGGGAGTAAGCTGGCTGGAGAAGGGGCTGGCACCCAGGACACATGAGGAACAGTTGAAGCATCTGAGCTTGTTTGACTTTGAGAAGATTCAGGGAGATGTCTATGTCTTCTTCTAAATCAGACTTCTGAATGCCAAGAGGCAGAGCTGGAACCAGTGGGAGAAAGCCACGGGGCGACAGGAGGGAGAAGGTTTGTATAGTCACAGCTGTCCAAAACTGGAGAGAGTCATTCAGAAAGTGCTGAGGTCCTCATAATTGAAAGCTGGTTAACAAAGGTTAGATGACCCCATACTCTGGGAGGTTAAAGAGAAAATTTCTATGCTCTAAGGGTCTATAAAATCAATATGTTAGAAGCCCTCAAATAAAAACAGAGTCATTTTCAAATCATTATGTCATTCACTACCAAGAACATCTTAGGTAATCAGAGTGTCAATACATATGTGACAGATAAAGTAACTGAGGCTCAAGGAAGTAAGGTCACTTGGCCATGATCTCACTACAAGTAGGGTCTTGAAACAAGCCTATCTGACTTTATTATTTATCCATTCATTCAACAATTTTTTGTGTGTATGCTTACTATACAAAAGGCACTGTGCTAGGCTCTGTGTATACAGACATGAAAAAAACAAAAGTTTCTACCCTTACAGGGCTCACAACCTAGTGAGGGAGACAGACAAAGAAACAGGAATATAATATATTTTTTCACCACTCCCCACATCCTAAGTGTTGAGGTAGGGGGATCAAAGACTTCATCTCAGCAGGGCCAATAAAAACTATTACCCCAGCATAAAAAGCTCCCACCTACAATGCTCTGAAAAAACAGTCATAGGTGACTGGACAAGGAACAGAAAGGAGGATGGCTCAGGACTTTGAGCAGACCCTTCTCTTCTTACTAAGGCCTCCATGAGAGCACAACCCAAAAACTCCTGCTGGCCACTGGTGGTATATATGCTTTTTTCGTACATATATGCCTTTATGTATATATAGCAAGATACCGACACATTTTTTTTTCTTTCGTATATGTATGAGGGAAAGAGAGAGAGAGAAAGTGCCACCTTGAAAGCAGTAAATGTTGGAAACGGAAGACATGGTTTTAGTCTGCTTTTCCAATAAATAGTTCAGCAACTTTAGGTAAATCAATTGATTAACCCAAGCCTCAGTTTCCTGTAAAAATTGAGGTAATAATAATAGCTATCTCCCAAGATTATTTATCAGGAGGATATATAAGGTTAGCTATAAGAAGGGTCTTTGCAAGGCCAGGCGCGGTGTCTTACACCTGTAATCCCAGCACGTTGGGAGGCCGAGA
>NW_012108175.1:549291-551196 GCF_000951045.1 Mandrillus leucophaeus | reverse complement strand
AAAAAAACACTATATTCTCAATCTCAGAGATTTGTTTCCTTCAAACTTATAGTTTGAAATAATGTATTTTACTTATGTATTTACTTGTTTAATATCTACCTCCTTGTAGTAGACAGAATAATGGCACCCTGAACATATCCACAACTTAATTTTCTTTTCTTTCTTTCTTTCTTTCTCTTTCTTTCTTTCTTTCTTTCTCTCCTCCTCCTCCTCCTCCTCCTTCTTCTTCTTCTTCTTCCTCTTTTTCCTCTTCTTCTTCTTCTTTTTCAGGATAGAGTCTCACTCTGTTGCCCAGGCTGGAGTGCAGGTGTGATCTTATATTTTTGGTGGAGACAGGATTTCACCATATTGGCAAGGCTGGTCTCAAACTCTCGAACTCAAGTGATCTGCCCACCTCAGCCTCCCAAAGTGCTGGAATTACAGGCATGAGCCACTGCACCTGGCCTCTAATTTTCAAAACCTATTACTATGTTATGCTACATTGCAAAGAGGAATTAAGCTTGCAGATGGAATTAAGGTAACTAATCAGCTGACCTTGAGATGGGAAGATTATCCTAGATTACCCACGTGGGCCCAGTGTAATCACAACGGTCTTTATAAGTGGAAGAGTGGAAGAGGGAGGCATGAGAGGATATAAGAGTGATGCAGTGTGCAGATTTGACCTGCTATTGCTGGCTTTGAAGAGAGAAGGGACCACAAGCCTAGGAGTGCAGGCAATCTCAATAAGCTGGAAAAGACAAGGAAATTTATTCTTCTCTAGAGCCTTCAGAAGGAACTCAGCCCTACTGACCCATTTTAAACTTCTGACCTCCAGAACTGTAAGAAAATTAATTATTGTTTTAAGCCACTCGTAATTTGTTACTGGACACATGGAAAACTATTACACTCCCCCATTAGATCATGATTTTGATGAGGGCAGGAAATAGGTCTGTTCTGCTCACCATCATAGCCCCAGCATACAGTGTAGCACCCAGCACGGAGTAGGACCTCAATTAATATTAGGTTAAATAAATGAGTGAAGCCTGGGCATGCCTTACGGATCCTGCCTCCATAATGCCCCTTAATGTGGGGTGCCATTTCATCCAAGGGGCTGAGTCCAAAGGAGGCTGACACCTCCCCAGCCAGAACCTGGTAGGAGAGAAGCTGGACGCCTGAGAACACCTACATCTTTTATTTCTCAGAAAAGGAGCCCTGTTGGCTGGGAGCAGTGGCTCATGCCTGTAATCCCAGCACTTTGAGAGGCCAAGGCGGGTGGCTCACTTGAAGACAAGAGTTCAAGACCAGCCTGGCCAACATGGCAAAACCCTGTCTCTACTAAAAATAACAAAAATTAGCCAGGCATAGTGGCACGCACCTGTGGTCCCAGCTATCCGAGAGGCTGAGGTGCAAGAATCGCTTGAACCTAGGAGCAGGAGATTGCAGTGGACCAAGATCGCACTGCTGCACTCAAGCCTGGGTGACAAAGTCTCATTCTGCCTCAAAAAAAAAAAAAAAAAAAAGAGAAAAAAGGAGGCCTGTGGAGTCTATATTAACCACCTGTCTATCCACACAACAATGTGCACATGTTCTTTTTTTCATACCTATATATAGAGAGAAATGATGATTCTCATTCCAGAACCTTTTCTGGAGCACCTAGTGTGTGTCATATGCAGTGCCAGGAGCTTATGCATATGTTATTTGTGGATGGTGGTGGTAATGGTCTGTTTCACATGTTATTTTTTTGTTATCTCATTTGCTCCTTGCTTTGGTGGGGTAGGGATTCCTAGTCCTACTATGAAAAGGCAAAGACAAAGTATGAGCCCAGCTCAAGGCCACACAGCCAGTGAGCTGGAACCCAGCTCTCCAGACAGACACTATACTCAATTTTATATACATATATATACACACACACACACACACACACAC
>NW_012108175.1:545493-547546 GCF_000951045.1 Mandrillus leucophaeus | reverse complement strand
TCTGTCTCGAAAAAAAAAAAAAGGAGGGTCTTTACAAACCATAAAATGATTGCTTAGGGCCAGGTGCAGTGACTCACGTGTGTCTTGAACTCCTGAGGTCATGAGTTCAAGACAAGTCTGGCCAATGTGGTGAAACCCCGTCTCTACCAAAAAATACAAAAAATTAGCTGGGTGTGGTGGCAGGCGTCTGTAATCCCAGCTACTCGGGAGGCTGAGGCAGGAGAATCACTTGAATCTGGGAGGCGGAGGTTGCAGTCAGCCGAGGTCGTGCCACTGCACTCCAGCCTGGGCAACAAGAGCAAAACTCCGTCTCAAAAAAAACAAACAAAAAAATACTTGTACATAGAAAAAGGGTGATCATAGCTATGTGTATGTGGTATATAAATGTAGGTTCCAGAGTCTTCCTGGGCCCAGATGTGCCTTTGTTTGGCCATATGTATGTTATCCATACACACGGATAACATAAACATGGAGCAAACAGGCTCCCATGCTTGCCTGTTTATATGCCCATTTGCTTGTATGTGTGTTGTTAGGCCTAATCTCTATTTCCAAGTCAGCCTAATATATAGTAGCCCCTTCCTCCCACCACTTACCTTCCTAAAACACTTTTTCTCATTCTTTAGTCCCTAGTCTCAGACCAGAACACATTTTTACATTATTTTTTTCTGAGAAATACAGGCCTCAAAAATTCCTAACTATTTTTAAGAGACTTCCCCCTACTTCACACTGCACCAAAGACATTGGTTTATATTCAGCCTAGTCGTGTGTTTACATGAAGATGTGAGCCCATATGTGGCTGTGTCTCAGTGGGGAAAATACAGGGCCCTCCACTGGGTTTGAAGTGCCCCTTCAAACCAGCCACATCATGTGCCTCTCCAGTGGCTCCAGAGAATGTGGTGTTGGCAAAATAATGCCACAGGGGAAGAGGAGAAGCCATTCTCCAGTTTCCTGTCACACACACACCACTCCCAACTCCCCAGCCTCCACTTCTCTAAGACTTTGGGATTGGGGGCCAAGAGGTCTGGTTCTACTTTCTGCAGGCCAACAAAGTCCTAAATATACTGCCAGATGACTGGTTCCAAAGACATCCAGCTATTTATTCTGAGAATCAGAATGTTTGGGAGAAGAGAGAGCCCCGTGTTTAACTCATAGAACCTCTGAATCTTAGAGCATGGTCCTTCATCACTGCCTAAATCCATCTCTCCCACATCCTTATGAAAGAGTAAAAACAGAAATCAGAATCTTGAAATATTACACCTTTAACATCATCTAGGCTCTGTGTCCCAATTTTACAAGTGAGAAAACTAAGGCCAAGGGAAGTGAATGGACTTGGTCAGGGAAAAGACTAGTTTTCCTGACTCCCAGGCTAGGGTTCTTTCCACTGGGTCTCCAGACTCAAGAGCAATAAGAATCAAGCAAGTTAATACAAAAGATTAATGATCCCATGCTCTTGTTGCTTTGGGGACATCTGAAAATAGAAGCTGAGAAGTTTTTAGGGAGGGAGAAAAAATTACAGGGGCTTGCTGGTGGATCTCTCTGCTGAGAGCAGACCTGGACCAAGTACCTACCATGGCTCGGAGCCAGATCTGAGACTCAGGAGAAATGAGAGCATCTCTTGTTTAGAAGCTGACCTGGAAACTGGAGAGGTCTTACTCTTCCTGTGACATGGGTTCTGGATCTCCAATAAAAGCTCCTGAAGGCAAGGATTGTGGCTTGCATTCTCTTTTCATCTCCCAAAAACTTGCCGAGCTCCAGCCTCCTGATTGATTGATGATGCTTGCCATAGAGATGAAATCATCCTGGCTCTGTGGGCAAAGGTCTCTATCTTGATTAACCCTCTGACTGGCTGCATCACTAAACTGCAAGTGCACCAGCCTTCCGGTGCTCCACATTCTAGTTGCCCCCATCTTCCAAGGGGCTGGATTACCACAGCACATCCCAAGGGTCATGGGCTTGCCTGCTGGCATAGGGAGGTTGCTTCCCATCCTTAGAGCTCTGACCTCATAGACAGCACAGGGGATGAAAGTAGAGGCTGGTCTTGAACTCCTGGCCT
>NW_012108175.1:535008-542539 GCF_000951045.1 Mandrillus leucophaeus | reverse complement strand
TATATATATATATATATTTTCTTTTTCTTTTTTTTTAAGCTACCACCTACCAGCACTTCTCCCTTACACACAAGATTGTACACATTGGACCTATGTTGTCTCTTCCCTTAGGCCATATCTTGAGCATTCTACCTTCTCCCTGCTGAAGTAATACACTCTGCTTTTCGGCAACCATTTTTCCTCCCAGTAAAAAGAAGCCGTAAGTTGAGTAGAAAGGTCACAGGATTTGACATCCCAGCCTAGATTCAGGTGTTCACTTGGCCACTTATGGATAGTGTGATCTTTCGCATTTTCTCCTCATCCATACCCAGGCCTCACTTCTCATTTCCAGCCACATATTTTCTTCTATTTATTTTTTATTTTTACTTTTATTTTTGAGACGAAGTCTCTCTCTGTCACCCAGGCTGGAGTGCCGTGATGCGATCTTGGCTCAGTGCAACCTCTGCCTTCCGGGTTCAAGCAGTTCTCCTGCCTCAGCCTCCAAGTAGCTGAGATAACAGGCCCCCACGACCATGCGTGGCTAACTTTTGTATTTTTAGTAGAGATGGGGTTTCACCACGTTGGCCAGACTGGTCTTGAACTCCTGACCTCAGGTGATCTGCCTGCCTCGGCCTCCCAAAGTGCTGGGATTACAGGCGTGAGCCACTGCGTCCGGCCTTTTTTTACTTTTATTTTTATTTTTTGAGATGGAGTCTCGCTCTGTCGCCCAGGCTGGAGGTGCAATGGCATGATCTTGGCTCACTGCAGCTGCTGCCTCCCAGGTTCAAGCAACTCTTTTGCCTCAGCATCCTAAATAGCTGGGACTACAGGTGCGCCCCACCACGCCTGGCTAATTTTTGTATTTTTAGTAGAGACAGGATTTTGCCATGTTGGCCAGGCTGATCTTGAACTCTTGACCTCAGGTGATCCACCCACCTTGGCCTCCCAAAGTGCTGGAATTATAGGTGTGAGCCACCATGCCTGGCCCACGTCTTTTCTTTTAAATGCAGCTGGATTTCTCTACTCAGACTAGTGTCTTCATTGCCCATGTCCACTCCACACACACACACACGCATGCACACACACACACACCCAAACGCTCTGAAATAACTATGATCAATATTTATTGAGTGCTTATTTTGTGCCAGGCATCTTGCTGAGTACTTGATATGCATTACTAAGTAATTTAATCCTCATAACAACCTCAAATCATAGGTGTGATTATTATCCCCATGTTATTGATGAGGAAGCTGAAGCTGAGAGAATAACTTGCCCAAGGTCATTGATACCTAAGGATGGCAGACTATGAGCCAAGATGCTCTGATACAGGGCTCACACTTGTAACCACTCTGCTCCTTTGGCTATTCTGTTTTCACAAACACACACACTCACGCAGTGTACTCATTCACACCTTGGAGACTTTCCTCTAGCAATTCCTTTTGTTATGGTTTGAATGTGTGTGTCCCTTCCAAAATTTATGTTGAAACTTAATCCCCAATACAACAGTATTAAGTTATAATTAGGCCATAAAGTCTCTGCCCTCATGAATGAGATTAGTAACTTTATAAAAGGGATGAAGGGAACTAACTAGGCCCTTTTTGCTTTTCTGTCTCTTCTGTCATGTGAGGACATAGTGTTCAAGGTGCCATCTTAGAAGGAGAAATCTGCCCCTCACCAGACACAGAACCTGCCAGAGCCTTGATCTTGAACTTCCTGGCCTCCAGAACTGTGAGGGGATAAATTTCTATTGTTTATAAATTACTCAGTGTCACATATTTTGTTATAGCAGTAGAAATGGACTAAGACATCTTCTTCCTGGAAAGTGAAGTTGGAAGGTTGGGGGTAGAGAGAGTAATGAAGATAGTGCCTCAGGCAGAAAGAACAAGATCTATAAAGTCTAGGAAGCAAGAGAGATCCTGGAAGTGTAGAGATCTGCAAATAGATCGATGAGGCTGGAGCAGTAGGTTTCTGCGGCAAATAGGCACCAACTCACAGATGCCTCCACCTCAACATTTCCAAAAACTCTCCCTTCCTTCCTTCCTCCTTCCCTCCCTCTCTCTCTCTTTCTTTCTTTCCTTCCTTTCTTTCTTTCTCTTTCTTTCTTTCTTTCTTTTCTCTCTTTCTTTCTTTTTCTTTCTCTCTCTTTCTTTCTTCCTTTTTTCTTTTTCTTTCTTTCTTTCTTTTAGAAATGGGGGGCCGGGCACGGTGGCTCACACCTGTACTCCCAGCACATTGGGAGGCCAAGGCAGGGGGATTATGAGGTCAGGAGTTTGAGACCAGCCCGGAACAATATGGTGAAATCCTGTCTCTACTACAAATACAAAAAGTCCCAGCTACTCGGGAGGCTGAGGCAGAAGAATCGCTTGAACCTGGGAGGCAGAGGTTGCAGCGAGCTGAGATCGTGCCACTGCACTTCAATCTGGGCAACAGAGTGCGACTCTATATCAAAAAAAAAAAAATGGGGGAATCTCTTTGAGTCTACTATGATTTAGGAGGCTGCCCAACAAAAAGAAAAAAAAAGGGATAGAAACAGTTATGTCTGTCACCCAGGCTAGAGTATAGTGGTACAATCACAGCTCACTGTAGCCTTCAACTCCTGGGTTCAGCTTCCAGAATAGCTGGAACTACAGGTACGTATCACCACGCTTGGCTAATTTTATTTTTTGTAGAGATGGAGGTCTTTCTATGGTGCCCAGGCTTGTCTCAAACTCCTGAGCTCAAGAGATCTTCCTGCCTCAGCCTCCCAAAGTGTTGGGATTACATGCATGAGCGACCACTCCAGGCCTCAAAAACCCTTCTGATCATTCCTCTCCTCAAACTTGTCCCCTTCCAGAGATCTAAGAGTCATCTTTAAAATCTTTTTCCTCACTCTGCCCCATCCCCGCCACTTCAACCCATTGCCAAGTTCTATCAATGAGCCATTCTAAAAACTTTCAAATCTGTCTGCTTCTCTCTATGTCCACTGCCACTACCCTGGTCCCAGCCCAGTCAAATGGATAACTGCAGCAGGTTCCTAACTGATTTCCCCACATCCTTTTTGGCTCTCCTCCATCCATTTGTCCACGAAGAAGTCAGAGAAATACTTTCAATATGCAAAATCATGTCATTCTCCAGCTTAAAAACCTTCAATGGCTTCTCCCCTGTGCTTTTATGATGAAAATAATCTTTGTCGTGGCCTTTAAAAGGCATTTATGGTATGGCTCCTACCTATTTCTCTAGCCTCTCTCTACCAACTCTCCCTGTCACTGCTTGCATTCCAGCCACACTAGCCATTTTTCCATCTCTAAAATGTGTTATGCTTCCTCCAGTTCATCCTCCATGAAGGTCTTTGCATACTATTTATTCTGCAGGGGAGCACATATTTCCCCACCTTCACCATTTACCTAGTTAACACCAATTCAATCCTTCCTTTAGATCAAATATCACTACTTGTGGAACTCTCTAAAACCCACCATATGTCAGGATCCCTACCATATGTCCTTAAAGAACTAACCACCTGGTTGGGTGCAGTGGCTCACACCTGTAATCCCAGCCCTTTGGGAGGCCAAGGCAGGCAGATCATGAGGTCAGGAGTTTGAGACCAGCCTGGCCAACATGGTGAAACCCCGCCTCTACTAAAAATCCAAAAAAATTAGCCAGATGTGGTGGCAATCACCTGTAATCCCAACTGCTTGGGAGACTGAGGCAGGAGAATCACTTGAACCTGGAAGGTGGAGGTTGCAATGAGCCCAGATGACGCCACCTCACTCCAGCCTGGATGACAGTACAAGACTCCATCTCAAAAAAAAAAAAAAGAGAGAGAGAGAGAGAGAGAGAGAACTAACCACCTTTCGTCCAGAGAACTTACTAACTTACTACAGTTTGCGAATATACAATTATTTGAGTCTTGAGTTGATTAATGTCTGTCTCCCCAAGCAAACCATAAGTTCCATGAAGGCAGGCAGGAACAGTGTTTGCTTTTTATCATTATTGAACACCAGTGTCTATAATAAGAGTGAATGAGAGGTGGTGAATTCACACAGGGCCTTGTACCTCATACTAGGGTTTTGTTTTTGTTTTGTTTTGTTTTGTTTTGTTTTGAGATGAAGCTTCACTCTTGTTGCCCAGGTTGGAGTGCAGTGTTGCGATCTTGGCTCACTGCAACCTCTGCCTCCCGAGTTCAAGTGATTCTCCTACCTCAGCCTCCCGAGTAGCTGGGATTACAGGCATGCACCACCACACCCAACTAATTTCTTGTATTTTTAGTAGAGATGGGATTTCTCCATGTTAGGTTGGTCTTGAACTCCCGACCTCAGGTGATCCTCCCGCCTCGACCTCCCAAAGTGCTGGGATTACAAGCATGAGCCACCGTGTCCGGCCATACTAGGGGTCTTGAATGTTATCCTCAGGATAATAAGAAACCGCTTATAGTTTTAAAGCAGGGAAGTGACTTGATCAGGTTTTCGTTTTTAGAAAAGATAATGTCACATGCCAAAGGAAGACAGAATTGAGGGGATGAGATGAGATGGGGGATATACAACTCAGTTTGGAAGCCATTGTAATAGTTCAGGCAAAAAATAATGAGGATGTGAGCTATGTTATCTCCTGTGGGCCAGCCATCTCTCAACTCATTCATCTCTCAATTCATTCCACAAATGATTTGAGGTAATTCACCAAAAGGAAGCAATGAAATTATAAAATTAAATAAATACAACTTTAAAATCAGAATGAGAGAAGTGAAGATCAGGAAGTTAAAACTGAGGAACCCTGTTGAGTGGGGAAAGGAAAGAGGAGAAATTATTAACAATAGAGTACAGACATGGAAGTCACCGCTTACATGCAACTGAGCTGTGAATTTGGTTCTGAGCATTCTAAATCATTAAGAATAGAGTACAGAATGGAAGCCACAGGTCACATGCAACTGAACTGTGAAAAGGGACACCCAGCTTTTATTGCAGAAAAGGAAAAGACATACTCATGCTTCAGTTATGGACTTCGATGGTAGTAGACGTTGAATATCCATTATCCAATATGCTCGGAACCAGAAGTGTTTTGAAACTATGATTTTTCCAAACTTTGGAATATTTGCATTATTCCAATTGAACATCTCTAATCCAAAAATCCAGAATTCAAAGTGCTCCAAAATCTGAAACTTTTTGAGTGCCAACTTTTTGGATTAGGGATACTAGATCTATATTAGAAATGGAGAGAAGAGGATAAATTTGAGGGATTAAAGAGGTATTACAGAACAGATAGGAATTAGTGATTAGAAGCCCTATAACAGTACCAACTTGCAGAGCAGAAGGAAGAGGATGAAGTTTTTGGACATGGTGAATTTGAGGTACCCATGAACCATCAAGGTGGAGGCAGCTGAGCAGTTTTATCTCAATGTTTCCTCTTCCATCCCAGGTCTTCATCACCTCACCAAGCATTTCCTCTGTGTTGGAGCCACACCTAAGCATTTCCACATAGGTTCAAAGTTCTGTGCCTTTGAGCCTTCTGCTCCTCAGTTTTATAATCTTTTTTCACCTGACCAACTCATACTCACCCTTCACAATACAAGTCAAATGTCATTTTCTGTGAAAAGCTGTCCCCCTCACTCCCACCCCCCACAGAAACTCCCTTTCTTCTCTGTGTCCCCACAATGCTTTGGACACTCAACTCCCTGACAAACATGCTTTAGGGAAAATCCATGGGGGCAGAAAGAAAGGAAACTCTGTGCTACTGAGACCTTGGAGTAGGAGGGGTCATTACACGAAGCCCAGAAGAGAGGTAGGAAAAACTCTACTGATACAGATGAGCCCAAGAATCAAAGCAGAGACCTTGAGGGCTGCATCGTCAGAGGCTAGCTATCAGCTATCAGAAGCCAGGAGGGTCCCGATAGCTCCAGGCTCAGAGCAGCCTGGGAAGCACACTTGGGGAAGGATGGCCTGAAGGCCTGCCAGCCTAGGCCTGGAGTCTACATGGCTCAGCCTAAACCAAGCCCAGACAGGGGAGGGTGGGGCTGGGCCTCCTCCCAGCCCAGTAGCCCAAGGATGACTCAGGGCTTGGCGTTAGCTCCAGTACTTGGCAGTTGGTGCTAGAAGAGTGAGTGTTAGCTCTGTTCTGAGATTGGGGGTAACTCTAACTTTTCCATTGTTTTTAAAATCTCCCTCTGTTTGTCCTGGAGTTATGGTTGGCTATTTAAATCCCTTCACAGTGTTGTGACACCTACAGGGGAAAGTCCAAATTCCTTAGCAGGGCATATATGATCAGTCTCATCTCTTGTCCCATCACCCTGCTCTCCAGTCATCCCAAGCCCTGGATTGGACTGAAAAGCCATGTTGTCTGCCTCCTCTGGGTCATTGGACGTGTTTCCACTGCCTAGAATGTCATTCCCCTAATGGCTTCCCCCACTTACCTGGAGAACTATTACTTTTATTCTAGTCTCAGCTCACCTCATCTAAGAAGTCCCTGACCATAACTGCTTCCCCAGTCTGAATTTGATTCCCCCTGCCCTGAGCTGCCACAGTCCCTTGAGCTTCCTTTTCTCTTTGTACTCAAAGAGTATTTGTGGGAGAAATAAAACACAATGTCCTTTTTATGGGATTATGGGGGTCAGAGAGGTGGTTGGGCAGTGATATGCAGTTCTGAGATGAAGGAGCTGGGCATAATGATGTGCTAAGTTTGAAACCCAGCTCTGCCACTAATGAGCTGTATGATCTTGAATCAGTTATTTTACCTCTCTAGGCCTCCGTCTTTCTATCTGTTTGATGGTGGAATAGGACTAAGAAGTGTCTATGGTCCCTTCCAGCTCTGATATCCTAGGATTTAGGGGAAAAGGTAAAGGAACTCATGGGAGAGAAGGAAAGAATATATGAAAGCCAGCCTACCACCACAATGGGTGTTACAGATTTAATTGGCGAGCATCCTGTGACCTTTTCAGCCTGGCAGGTACTGCTTATTATTTATACCATTCCATCCAGAAGTGTTATACAGATCACTGAGCCCTTTTGCTAATGTTATTCCATTTTGCAGCAGCCAGTGAGAGAGGCAGAACAAGCATTTAAAGGCTGGCCTTGTTTTACAGAAGAGAAAACTGAGGGAGAGAAAAAAGTGGTTGTCCCAATCAGTGCTCAAATAACTTAAGGTCTAAATACTTGCAGTCACCCTGTGTAAGGTGACAAACATTTCCAGTTTGCTGGGAATGCAGAACTTTCCATTTCAAAACCAGGAAAGTCCCAGGCAAACCAGAAAGTTGGGTCACCATACATAGGTAATCAGCTTTCCAGCCCTCAATCACCCTTGAGACAATGGGTTGTAGCCAGGGAGCAATAGAGTAGTACCATCATTCCCAGTGGGTACCACCTGACAGAGGACCAAGAAGCTAATCCAGCCCCTTTTTCTTCTTCCTCAAACTAGATTATATCTAACTAGGCTTCTCTTGGTTTAGTGATTCAAAGCCCTGGCTGCACATTGGAATCACTTCGGAAGTTTTATAAAAACAACTATGTCTGGACATTACCCCAGGCCAACTAAATTAGAACTTTCTAGCTTGAGTACAGTTGCTAGAACTTTCTTTTATTTTCTTTTT
>NW_012108175.1:533628-534848 GCF_000951045.1 Mandrillus leucophaeus | reverse complement strand
TTTCACTGGGTTAGCCAGGATGGTCTCGATCTCCTGACCTCGTGATCCGCCCGTCTCGGCCTCCCAAAGTGCTGGGATTACAGGCTTGAGCCACCCAGTTGCTAGAACTTTCTAGCATCAATATTTTTAAAAGTTCTCTGGGTGATTTGAATGTGTGCTGGGCCTAGGAACTATGGAGCCTAGCTGGTTCTAAGCTTTAACCACAGAGTACTTGGACCCTTGAACAGAAAAACCCCTCCCCAAACGTCTCCTCCTACTCTTGCCTTGCCCAGTCTCCCAGCATACAAAACTTCCTCTAGACACTCAGAAGCAGTCCTGTGCAGAATACAGTAGCCCTTCCCCACCCCTCCCCTTTCCTGGCAGCTTAAGGTGATCCTCTTCCCGGAATTATTGGCCTTTTTGCAAAGGAATTTTGGAAAGCATTCAAGATTTAAAGTACAAAGCACTAATGAAAAATCAGACATTGGGGAGGTATCCTGAAACAAGGGAATAGGTCTAGTGCCCTTGGGAATCACACCACCTAGGTAACCACCTACCTATTCAGCCTAGTAAGGGAGCCAATTTAAGCTCTCTGACTCAGAAGAAGGGAAGAGGAGGGAGGAGTTCTAATCTAAGGGCTAGAAGACCTGCAGTTTCTACAGGTCAGATGCTCTGAGATAAGGGAGAAGCCCATGAGATGGGGTGGCTGGGGAGGGGACATCTCCCTGAGGGGATAGGGGTGGGAAGCTAAACTGACTGGCCTTTGCCCTAATTCACAGTAGGTCCCATTGGTCTTTTTTCCCTGAGGCCCCTGCCCTTGCCTTTCCCATCAGCCTCAGGCAGGCCATGCACGTCCACATTTGTCAAGTCTGAGCATCTCAAAAACTAGAAAAAAAAGGACTCAGAGGTCATCTAACTCCCTGACCATCTCCTTACACCTTCAGTGATGAGAAGCTCACTCCCGGTCCCTAGCTAGACAGCCTACTCAATCACAAGAGAGCTAGGGATTCAAAGAGCTGCATTTATACAAGTCAAAATCAGTTTCCCTGAGATTTATATTCTCTCTGGCCCAGATCCTTCAACTGTTTCCCTGACTTCAGTTCCACTCCCTCTCAGCCTACTTGCTTTCCTCTGGACAGACTCCAGTTTGTCACTTGTTTGTATGCCTTGTCTATGACTTGTGTCGCTTTGTATGATATGCCATGTCCAAACCTGGGACCTGGAGGACTCTGCCCAATGTA
>NW_012108175.1:529755-532173 GCF_000951045.1 Mandrillus leucophaeus | reverse complement strand
GGCATGAGCCACCAAGCCCAGCTAATTTTTGTATTCTTAGTAGGGACGGAGTTTTGCCATTTTGCCCAGGCTGATCTGGAACTCCTGGTCCCAAGCAATTTGCCCACCTCGACCTCTCAAAGTGCTGGGGTTACAGACATGAGCCACTGTGCCCGGCCCTGTGCTAAGATTATAAAATTATTAATCCATATTTCCTTCTAATACATTTAGGCTACCATACCTATCCTCCTCCTTTCTCTGCCCTCCATCAGAACCCACCATCTGCTACCCACTCCCTTCTGCTTCCTGCTAGGTGACTGATAAATTAAAGCTGATAAACTGAGATATGCTAATATCAGGCCACCGGGTGTGCTGTTCTGATATTTTAACAGTGAATTGTTGGAGAAGCTAGTGTTATCCCACAGGAGTATCTCTCTAATGGTGACTGTTTGTTTGTTTGAGACGGAGTCTCACTCTTGTTGCCCAGACTGGAGTGCAATGGCACTATCTCGGCTCACTGCAACCTCCGCCTCCTGGGTTCAAGCAATTCTCCTGCATCAGTCTCCCGAGTAGCTGGGATTATAGGCGCCCGCCACCATGCCCAGCTAATTCTTTTTTGGGGGGAGAGATTTTTATTAGGGACGGGTTTTCACTATGTTAGCCAAGCTGGTTTCGAACTCCTGACCTCATGATTCACCCACCTTGGCCTCCCAAAGTGCTGGGATTATAGGTGTGAGCCACCGCGCCGGGCCAATGGTGACATTTTGAGTGCTGAAACAGGAATGTGAGGGAAATGATTTGGAGGCAGCAGATTCAGGGAGGTGAGGTGGTGTAATGGAAAGAGTATCAAGTTTAAAGATGAACAAATCTGCATTTTGAGTCCCGATACTAGCTGTGTGATGTTGACAATTTATGTCCTCTCCTAAGACCCACTTTCTTTATCCATAAAATAAGAAGACTACCATGTGTTAATTATGATTGTCACCTGTTTGCCATGTGTGTCCTTCCTTTCTGGTCTCATTCACTGGGGCACCCCTAGCATCTAGCAAAGCACCTGGCAGATAGTAGGTGCTCGGTAAATGTTTATAATCTGAATTAATGGACACGTGAGAAAGTAGCTGGCAAGCAGTAGGTACTATGTATAGTGGTTCCCGTGCTTACCTTCCCTCTCAGAATCCTCCCAGATCAGGCCTAACCTTCAGCTACCTTTTATGAAAGAAAGCTCTTAAGTTTCTACTCCCTCCAACATCAAATATTGAGGGACTGCCTTCTGCTTCCTGATTAAGATGTTGAGGTAGCCAAGAATCCCTGTACTAAGGTGGATCTGGAGGCAAAGGGGGACTTCATTCTGTTTCCCTTGGTGGGGCAGGTCACGCTGTCTAGGAGGTGCCAGTCTTCTCTAAGAACAACACACAATACCCATATGCTGGCTTAGAAGCCAGGAACCCTGGAGTCCACACCCTTCCCACTTCCCTGGCAGACAGCAAACCTCCAATTTGGGAGATTCCGATTTGGTTCCTGGCTCTTTTGCTTATTTACCCTGCAACCTTAGAAAATGAACTTTCAGGCCAGGCATGGTGGCTCACGCCTGTAATCCCAGCACTTTGGAAGGCTGAGGTAGGTGGATTACCTGAGGTCAGGAGTTCGAGACCAGCTTGGGCAACATGGTGAAACCCTGTCTCTACTAAAAATACAAAAAATTAGCTGGGCATGGTGGCAGGTGCCTGTAGTCCCAGCTACTCAGAAGGCTGAGGCAGGAGGATTGCTTGAACCTGGGAAGCGGAGGTCGCAGTGAGCCAAGATCTGGGCAACTCCAGCCTGGGCAACAAAAGTAAAACGCCATCTCAGAAAAGAAAAAAAAGAAAATGAACTTTCTCTTTCTGGACCTTTATTGATTCTTCTGAAAAAAATGAAGCTTATAATACTTGCCCTATTTCCCTCAGGAGGAGCCAGGAGGAGCAAGTAAGATAACTAAAGGTTCACATATTTATTCTAGCATGCAGAGTTATTTCATTGCATTTTTACCATAACACCTTGAAGTGAGTATCATGATACCTGTATTACAAGGCATGTAACTGAGACACAGGAAGTGAAGTAAACTTGCTGAAAATCACACTAGGAAATGGCAGAGCTGGATTCATATCCAGGTCTTTCTGGCAGGGTGTGGTGGCTCACACCTGTAATCCCAGCACTTTGGGAGGCTGAGGCGGGCGGACCACTTGAGGTCAGGAGTTTGAGACCAGCCTGGCCAATGTGGTGAAACGCTGTCTCTTTTAAAAATACAAAAAATTAGCCCAGCATGGGCGCACGCTTGTAATCCCACTACTTGGGAGGCTGAGGTGGGAGGATCACTTGAACCTAGGAGGTGGAGGTTGCAGTGAGCCGAGATCGTGCCACTGCACTCCAGTCTGGGTGAAAGAGTGAGACTTTGTCAAAAAA
>NW_012108175.1:528515-529705 GCF_000951045.1 Mandrillus leucophaeus | reverse complement strand
AAAAAAAAAAAAAAAAAAAAAAGACCAAAATCCAGGTCTTTCTGATTACAGCTGCTCCTACTAAATGCCAGGTACTATGCTAGACACCGCGGATGCCACCATCAATAATTCCTAGTCCTTCAAGGTACTTACAGTTTAGTAGGGGAAGCAGATGTATAAATAGACTATCAAGGCACAGAGTGATAAATACAATGGCAGAAAGCAGAAATGCTATGGGAGAGTGGAAGGGAAGCACAAAAAGATGGAGATTAAGCAAATACTTAAAGAGTGAGCAGGAATTCTCCACATAGATCATGGAGAGAGAAACTCATGCAAGGCAGAGGGACCAGCATGTACAGAAGTGAGAAGTATGACAGCACACATCAAGTACAACACACTGTTCTGCCAAAGAAAGGGCAAACAAATCAATGGATTAGAATACAATCTAGAAGAAATCTGAAATATGTAACAGAATTTATGGTTAACACCTGTTGAATTTTATGCAATGAATACTTTTATTGAAAATCCATGATCTAACAGGTACTCTATCATGTACTGGGGAGATAGCTATGCTGAAAAACCACTACCATCATGGACCTTACATTCTAGTGGGGAAGACAGGCAATAAACAAGTAAATCAGTCTAATGTATAGTATGTTAGATGGTAATAAGTGTTAAATAAAGCAGGGAAGGAGGTGTGGGGGACGTTGCAAATGTAGAAAAGGAAGGTCAGTGAATGCCTCACTGAAAGGCAACAATTCAATATAGGTATGGTGGCTCACACCTGTAATCCTAGCACTTTAAGGAGGCCAAGGTGGGAGGATTGCTTGAGCCCAGGAATCCAAGACCAGCCTGGGCAACATAGTGAGACCCCATCTCTATAAAAAAAAATAAAAAGAAATAAGTAAAGACATGAATGAACTGAGGGAAGAAGCAAGATATCTGGTAAAAGAGAATTCTAGACAGAGAAATTAACAAGGACAAAGGTCCTAAGGTGGGAGCTCATATGTTCTAGGAACAGCAAGGAGGCTCTTTATGATTGGATCACTGTGGGGTGGGGGTTGGGGACAGAGAATAGTAGGGGATTAAGTCAGAGAGGTGGAAGGTTTATCTTTGGACAGGAGTATGGTGTGAAAAGCTTAAAGAGTTTTTCTCTTTCTTTCTTTCTTTCTTTCTTTCTTTCTTTCTTTCTTTCTTTCTTTCTTTCTTTC
>NW_012108175.1:514666-527455 GCF_000951045.1 Mandrillus leucophaeus | reverse complement strand
GCTGTTCGAATTTCTACCTGCCGGCATGTGAGAGAGGAAGAAACACAGAGAGGAAAGAATGTCAGTTTGGGAGAATGGTAGAGAGTTTGGAAGGTTCTAAAGGGAAACACAGCAAGTAAGAAAGAAGTTTGAAAAGGTGAGTAGGGGCTAAATCACAAATAGGCTTATGTTTCAGGCTAAGGGGTTTTGGATTTTATCCAGTCGGTAGTGGTAAACTAGTGAAAACCTGAAGTAGAAGTGACACAGGCAGGGCTGCCTCTCCCCCGCACCCACCCCTCCCCCCCAAAAATATGGTAGGTCTATCTGTCCATTATAGAAGCTAGATTGCCCAGGGAGAAACTGGAGGCAGAGAAACCAAGCTGTTGCAACAATCCACGCTAGAGAGAGTAAACTAGGGTAGAGATCAAGGAAATGGATTTAAGAGGTTCTTTTTTCTCCCTTCCTTCTTGAGAGATATTAATAGCGCCCTCTCTGATCTTCACGTATAAATATTGAAGGGGTGATATTAATAGCGCCTTCTCTGGCCTTCACATATAAATATTGAAGGGGTGACACTAGCTGACCTCTAGAATCTCTTCTAGCTTGGATACTTTGGGGTCTCGGAAATTGAGGCATACGTTATTCATCCCTTCCCACTCTCTGGATGACTCATGATCTGCTGCTACTACTCTCCTCTCTTCCATGATGTTCCAATCTGGGGACAGCGTTACTGTTGTTTTGTCAGTGGCTGGTGGAAGCTGAGGAAGAATACAGGACAGGCTACAGCTATGCTATCCTCAGTGAATCCTCTGGCATCCCGGACTGAATGGAGGGGATAGACACGCCTTCTGGGATATTTTGAAAGCTTCCAAAAATAGCCTCAAGGCCTCGTTAGAGAGTGTAGGGCTGGGACAGCATTGGAACTCACAGTCTTTGCCAAGTTCCCACCCTAGTCTCCGTCCCCTGACTGAATAAACCAGCTTTCCCTCCTTTTTCCTTAACTGTCTGCTGGAGGGCCCCCACCCAGGCCTGAAAAGTTCAAATTTAGCCCTAAGTCACCATTTCTATCTCTTCTGGAGAGAGAGCCCAGGATATAACAGCTTACCCTCTCTAAAGGTCTCTGTGGGCTCTGGGATGGGAAAGAAAATGAGACTGACAAAGACAGGGAGAGGTTGAGACTGAGACACATACCCGTAGACGTCAAAAAACAAAAGGAAAGACTGGAGTATGGGGAAGAGAGAGAAGAAAAGACAAGAGGCAGAGAGACAAACAGAAAGGATAAGACAAAAGGAGAAACAGTCCGAGAGACTGGGGCAAAGAAGGAGAAAGACTCAGCGACAGAAAAGAATACAGCAGAAAAGAAAAAATAAGAGAGGTGGGAAAAAGTATACAGAGTCAGAGACAGGCAGAGACGAAAAGGGAGAGTAGGAGCCATAAAGACAGAATAAAAAAGGAGCCTCAATTATTTGTCCTGCCCTAAACCCTTGCATTAGGCCAACAGCCTGGGCTGGAGGGTTGGGCTGAGTCCTGGGAGTGGTCCCTGTGGAGTCCAATGCCCGAGGGGTACTGACAGCGCTCCCAGGGGCCATAACAGACAGATGGCCCAAGATACGTGAGCCCAAACAGCAGTGAGCCCAAGCGGATCAGGCACTCACATCCACCATGTACTGCAGATGTGTAGATAAATAGTCACCCTCAAACAAGTGCACAAAAAGCTAGCCTCCAAAATGGGAATACTTTCCTGTCTGATATTTAAAAACATTTTATATTAGTCATCATGAGGATGATCAGAATATTAATAAACTTCCTTGTACTGATTTCAATGGCTTTATTTTATTGTATTTTGAGACCAAGTCTGGCTCTGTCGCCCAGGCTGGAGTGCAGTGCTGCTATCTTGGCTCACTGCAACCTCTGCCTCCCAGGTTCAAGTGATTCTCCTACCTCAGCCTCCTGAGTAGCTGGGATGACAGGTGTTTGTCACTGGGCCCAGCTAATTTTTTTATTTTTAGTAGAGACAGGGTTTCACCATGTTGGCCAGGATGGTCTCGAACTCCTGACCTCAGGTGATCCACCTGCCTCAGCCACCCAAAGTGCTGGGATTACAGGCGTGAGCCACCACACCTGGCCTTCAATGACTTATTGTTGTTTTTCTTTTGCATTACATATGGACAGGAGCATCACAATCTGTTCATCATCTAGGGCCTCTAAAGCCTGAATCTGGCCCTGCCACCATGGCTCTGGGTTGCAGTGTAGGGTGAAGCAAAGGACATGCTCCTCTCCTGGTCCTGTTTCAATGCCTCTCTGTTCTTCTCAGTCCTCTTTGCCACGCCAAGGATTCTTGGGTCCCTGGACAGCAGTAGATTCTTTTTAGCATAAAACTGTCCTTTGTGGTGTGGTGGTTGGGTCGTGGGAGCTAGTCAGGGGAAACAAGGAGATGAGTTAAAGGAATTGATAAAGAAGGAGAAGAAGGGGATGTGGTCCGGTGGTAAGCCATCGGACTGAGTAAGTTCAAGGCCAAACTCTGCTCTTGAATTGATGTATGACATTGGACACATGACCATTCTTCTGAAACACAGCCTCTTTCTTAATAAAATAAGACTAATACTCATCATGTTAGCGTTCTCATGGCATTTCTGTGAGAATGAACTATCAAAAACTACAAGTATGAGAAAGGTTCCTACCTATTATTACAAATACCTTTAGGGAATGTTAGACCATTGAAGGCTGACATGTTTCCTGATACAGATGAGGCAACTAATGCCCAGAGGAAGAAGAGGCTGGCCCAAGGGAACACAACCAGTTAATGGCAGACCAGTCCTAGAATGCAGGTTTCCTTATCATGCCAAAGTTTTCTGAATTTCACTAGAGCAGGGACAAAGGAGACAGTAAGAAAGCCTGTGAGAGGCCTGGGGAAATACAGGTCACACTGGGGCAGTGAGTTAAAGAATGGAAATCTGGGTTTTTTGTCTTAATAAGAACTGAGATGTGATTAATTGTTTATGGCCATGTTTGTGCTTTGTTTGGTGGTAGGTTAGAGAAGAATTGTAAATATGCCTAATACATAAAGAGCTTTTTATAACAGAAGCCCTTGAAAAGGGAGCATGTCAGCCTACCAAGGGTCCCATGAGGAAGTCACCTTCTTTCCAGGGGGCATCTGGGCAGAAATTTCTAGAAGAAAAGGGGTGCAAAAAAGTCTCCACCTCGGTCAAATATCACTCTTGGGGATTCTGTGGCTCTCCAATGTCTATGGGGTAAAAAGTCTGAACTCTTTTTTGTAACTAGTAGGTCCTTGCTTGATCCCTCACAATGTCCTCCCCAGCTACATCTCTGGCTTATTCCCGTTACTACCTCCCTAACCTACAGCCATACTAAATCTATGGCTACCATAATATGCCCTTTCTGTCCTCTCTGCCTGAAATGCATTCATGCCAGCCCTCCCTTTGCTTAGCTAAACTAACTTATCCTTCAAGGCTTAGCTGAGGATTACTTCTCCTGAAAAATCCTCCCTGATGATCCTTCATCTTCAGTCTGGAGTCCAATATTTTTTGGATCATGACTCCTCCATTTAGCAATCTGGATTAACATTATTTGTTTCCACATCTTCGTCTTTCTTGAAATAATAACTACTTTGATGGCAGGGACCATGTCATCTCCATCTATGTAGTAATAATTATAGCTAACATATATCTAGCTGTGCCAGATGCTTTATGCACGTGAACCTTCACATGAGTCCCACTGAGGTAGGTACTATATGCCCAAGTCATACAAACAGACATCACTACACAGCTATCAGAATGGCTACAATTTAAAAAACAGTGACAACACCAACGTTGTGAAGAAATTTAAGGAACTGAATCAGTGAAGGATATGAAGAAACGGAATCACTCATACATTGTTATTGGGAATGTAAAATGACGCAGCCATTCTGAAGAATAGTTTGGTAGTTTCTTATAAAACTAGAAATGCAGCTACAATGTGACCTAGTATGTCTTAGTCTATTTTGTTCTACTATAACAGCATACCACAGATTGGATCTCTTATAATGAACAGAAATTTATTGACTCATGTTTTCTGGAGGCTCAAAAGTCCAAAATCGAGAGATTAGCATCTGGCAAGGGCCTTCTTGCTGCATGATCCCATGGCAGAAGAACAAATAAAGGGTAAGTAAGAGACAGCAAAAGGGGGCCAAATTTCCCCTTTTATAATGAGCCCACTCCCATGATAACAGCATTAATCCATTCACTCCAGCCTCATGGCTTAACAATCTATTATTAGGCCCCACATTCCAACACTGTTGCATTAGGGGTTAAGTTTCCAACACATGATTTTTGGGGGATACATTCAAACCATAACACAGTAATTGCACCCTTAGGCATTTATCCCAGAGAAGTAAACATTTCTGTTCACATGAAAACCTGTACAGAAATGCTCATAACTGCTTCATTAATAATAGCCCAGGCTGGACATGTGTTGGGGGGCGGGTCATGCTTGTAATCCCAACATTTTAGGAGGCTGAGGCAAGAAGATTGCTTGAGCCCAGGAATCCGAAACAAGCCTGGGTCTTTAGTTTGATTCCATGTCTACAAAATATAAAAATGAAAAAATCAGCCAGGTATAGCAGCACATGCTTGTGGTCCCAGCTGCTTGAGAGGCTGAGGTGAGAGGATCACTTGAGCCCAGAAGGTTGAGACTATAGCACGCCATGATCATGCGACTGCACTCCAGCATGGGTAACAGAGTGAGACCCTGTCTCAAAATAAAGTAATAATAACAGTACCAAACTAGAAACTGCCCAAATGTCCTTCAGTGGGTGAATGGATAAACAAGCTGCAGTGCATCAATAACAGGGAATACTATTCAGCATTAAAAAGGAATGAACTATTGATATAGGTGACAATTTGGATTAACTTTAAAAGAATCATACTGAGTGAAAAAAGTCAATCTCAAGAGTTACACATTGTAAGAATCCATTCATATAACATTTTTGAAAAGACAAAATTAAATGCATGGAAAACAGAATAGTGGTTGTCAGCAGTTAAGAAGGATGTAGGGGGCTGGGTGCGGTGGCTCACGCCTGTAATCTCACCACTTTGGGAGGCCGAGGTGGGCAGATCATTTGAGGTCAGGAGTTCAAAACCAGTCTGGCCAACATGGTGAAATCCCGTCTCTACTAAAATTACAAAAATTAGTTGGGCATGGTGGTGGGCGCCTGTAATCCCAGCTACTTGGAAGCTGAGGCGGGAGAATTGTTTGAGCCCGGGAGGTGGAGGTTGCAGTGAGCAGACATGGCGCCATTGCATTCCAGCCTGGGCAACAGAGCGAGACTCTGTCCCAGGAAAAAAAAAAAAAAAGAAGGATGTAGGAGTAGATGGGAAGTAGATGTGATTATAATAGGACAACATGAGAGGTCTCTGTGGTAGTGAAAATGTTCTGTATCTTGACTATATCGATGTCAATATCCTGGTTGTGATATTACACAATAGTTATGCAAGATTTTATGAGTGCAGGTAACTGAGGAAAAATGCAGAGGACTATAGTATTTCTTTCAACTGTATGTAAATCTACCATTATCTCAAAATTAAAATTTCAAAAAATTTTTAAAAGTATTGACACATGATATGATATGAACCATGCAAAATTACACCAAGTGAAAGAAATCAGTAACAAAAGATCACATAATGTAGGATTCCATTTATATGAAATATTCTGAAAAGGCAAATCCATAGAAACAGAAAGTAGACTAGTGGTTGCCTAGCACTGGGGTAAGGAGGGTGATAGGAATGGGAGTGACTGGTAAAAGATGCAGGGTTTTTGAGGGTTTTTTTTTGTTTGTTTTTTGAGACAGGGTCTTATTCTGTCACCCAGGCTGGAATGCAGTGGCACGATCATAGTTCATTGCATCCTCCAGCCCCTGGGCTCAAGTGATCCTCCCACCTCAGCCTCCCCAGTAGCTGGGATTATTACAGGTACATACCACCATACCCAGCTAACATTTTCTTTTTTATTTTATTTTATTTTTAAAGAAATGGGCTCTCACTATGTTGCGTAGGCTGGTTCCAAACCCCTGGGCTCAAGCAATCCTCCTGCCTCAGCCTCCCAAAATGCTGGGATTATAGGTGTGAGTTACTGCACCCAGCCTGTAGGGTTTCTTTTTAGGGTGATACAAATGTTTTACATTTTGATAGTGGTGATGATTACACAACTCAGTGAGGATACAAAAAGCCAATGGATTGTACACTTTTTTTTTTTTTTTTTTCTTGCTCTGTCACCCATGCTGGAGTGCAGTGGCGTGATCTTGGCTCACTGCAGCCTCCGCTTCCCAGGTTCAAGTGATTCTTGAACCTCAGCTTCCCGAGTAGCTGGGATTACCAGCACCCGCCACCACACCCAGCGAATTTTTGTATTTTTTGTAGAGATGGAGTTTCACCATGTTGGCCATGTTGGTCTCAAACTCCTGACCCCAAGTGATCTGCCCACCTCAGCTTCCCAAAGTGCTAGGATTACAGGTGTGAGCCACCACGCCTGACTGAATTGTACACTTTAAAAGACTAAATTTTATGGTGATACGGTTTGGCTGTGTCCCCACCCAAATCTCAACTTGAATTGTGTCTCCCAGAATTTCCACAAGTTATGGTGGGGACCGGTGGGGGCGTAATTTAATCGTGGGGGTGAGTCTTTCCCATGCTATTCTCATGATAGTAAATAAGTCTCCCAAGATCTGCTGGATTTGTTCGAGGTTTCTGCTTTTACTTCTTCCTCATTTTGCTCTTGCCACCACCATGTAAGAAGTGTCTTTCACCTCTTGCCATGGTTCTGAGGCCTCCCCAGCCATGTGGAACTGTAAGTCCAGTTAAACCTCTTTCTCTTCCCAGTCTTTGGTATGTCTTTATCAGCAGCATGAAAACAGACTAATACAGTAAACTGATACCAATAGAGTGGGGTGCTGCTGAAAAGATACCCAAAAATGTGGAAGCGACTTTGGAACTGGGTAACCGGCAGAGGTTGAAACAGTTTGGAGGGCTCAGAAGAAGACAGGAAAATGTGGGAAAGTTTGAAACTTCCCAGAGACTTGCTGAATGGCTTTGACAAAAATGCTGATAGTGATATGAACAATAAGGTCCAGGCTGAGGTGGTCTCAGATGGGGATGAGGAACTTGTTGGGAATTGGAGCAAAAGTGACTCTTGTTATGTTTTAGCAAACAGACTGGTGGCATTTTGCCCCTGCCCTAGAGATCTGTGGAACTTTGAACTTGAGATGATTTAGGGTATCTGGTGGAAGAAATTTCTAAGAAGCAAAGCATTCAAGAGATGACTTGGGTACGGTTAAAAACATTCCCTTTTTCTTTTTTTTTTTTTTTTGAGATGGAGTCTCGCTCTATTGCCCAGGCTGGAGTACAGTGGCATGATCTCAGCTCACTGACTGCAACCTCCACCTTCCAGGTTCAAGTGATTCTCTTGCATCAGCCTCCCGAGTAGCTAGGATCATAGGCACCCACCACCACGCCTGGCTAATTTTTTGTATTTTTAGCAGAGACAGGGTTTCACCATGTTGGCCAAGCTGGTCTCAAATTCCTGACCTCAGCTGATCCGCTCACCTCAGCCTCCCAAAGTGTTAGGATTACAGGCGTGATCCACAGCACCCGGCCAAAAGCATTCTGTTTTAAAAGTGAAATAGCATAAAAATTCAGAAAATTTGCAGCCTGATGATGCAGTAGAAAAGAAAAAAACCATTTTTTTTTCTAGGAGAAATTAAAGCTTGCTGTGGAAATTTGCATAAGTAGCCTAATGTTAATCCCCAAAACCATGGGGAAAATGTCTCCAGGCCATGTCAGAGGTCTTCACCGCAGCCCCTCCTATCACAGGTCCAGAGACCTAGGAGGAAAAAGTGGTTTCACGAGCCAGCCCCAGGGTCCCTGAGCTGGGTGCAGCCTAGGGAGTTGGTGCCCTGTGTCTCAACCACTCCAGCCATGGCTGAAAGGGGCCAACATAGAGCTCAGGCTGTGGCTTCAGAGGGTGGAAGCCCCATGCCCTGACAGCTTCCATGTGGTGTTGAGCCTTCAGGTGCACAGAAGTCAAGAATTGAGGCTTGGGAACCTCTGCCTAGATTTCAGAAGATGTATGGGACCTGGATGCCCAAGCAAAAGTTTAAAAGTTTACTACTGGGGCGGGGCCCTCATGGAGAACTTCTGCTAAGGAAGTGCAGAATGGAAATGTGGGGCTGGAGCCCCCACATAGAGTCCCTACTGGGGCACTGCCTAGTGGAGTTGTGAAAAGAGGGCCACCGTCCTCCAGGCCCCAGAATAGTAGCTCCACCAACAGCTTGCATTGTGCACCTGGAAAAGCCACAGACATTAATGCCAGCCAGGATGGAGGCTGTACCATGCAAAGCCACAGGGGAGGAGTGGCCCAAAACCGTGGGAACCCATTTCTTGCATCAGCGTGAACTGGATGTGAGAACTGTAGTCAAAGGAGATCATTTTCAAGCTTTAAAATTTGACTGCCCCACTGGATTTCAGACTTGCATGGGCCCTGTAACCTCCTTGTTTTGGCCAATTTCTCCTATTTGTAATGGTTGTATTTACCCAATACATGTATCCCCATTGTATCTAGGAAGTAACTAAGCTTGCCTTTGATTGTACAGGCTTATAGGCAGAAGGGACTTGCCTTGTCTCAGATGAGACTTTGGACTGTGGACTTTTGGGTTAATGCTGAAATGAGTTAAGATTTTTGGGAACTGTTGGGAAGGTATGATTGGTTTTGAAATGTGAGGACATGAGATTTGGAGGGGCCAGGGCAAAATGATATGTATGGTTTGGCTGTGTCCCCACCCAAATTTCAACTTAATTGTATCTCCTAGAATTCCCACAATGGGACCCAGAGGGAGATAATTGAATCGTGGGGGCCGGTCATTCCCATGCTATTCTCATGATAGTGAAAAAGTCTCGTGAGGTTTATCAGGGGTTTCCGCTTTGGCTTCTCTCTCATTTTCTCTTGCCACTGCCATGTAAGAAGTGCGTTTCGCCTCCTGTCATGATTCTGAGGTCTCCCCAGCCATGTGGAACTGTAAGTCCAATTAAACCTCTTTTTCTTGACAGTCTCAGGTATGTCTTTATCAGCAGCATGAAAATGGCCTAATACATATGGCATGTCAGTTAAATCTCAATAAAGCTGTTATTTAAAAGTTATAGACCATGCAGCAAAATGGCAGCATAGACAGCTTCAAGTTCTCATCCCTCCACAGAAATATCAGAAAACAAGCAGAAACTGTCAGAACCAACTTTGTCAGAACTCTGGAAAACAGTCAAAATGTTTACAACAACCAAGTAAATCAAGAAAAAAAGGCAGTTGAAAATGGTAAGTAAATTGTGTAGTGTATTTACTTGTGCTTGTCCCATCTCCTCCTGGGTGTAGTGGCAGTCTTAAAGCAGTAGCATCCCATGTTCCCAGCGTGGGACCCTGATCCCTGGTTCCAGGAATAGCATAGCAGATATTATTCACAAATTATAGTGTAAGTCCATTCTAATCTATCTGGGGGCTTCCTGAAAAACTGACCCAGGCACTTGTTTTAGTTTATTTTAACTCAGAACTTAGACCATACTAAGCATTCACTTCAGGCTCAGTGTAAGCCTGGCTAAGTGATGGATTGTCTCAGCACAGAGACAATCTGCAAAGACTGGGGGAGGTGTTTGGTTTTGATTTTGGGATTTTTTGGCAGGAGGAGGAGGTTGCTTTTTTGTTGTTGTTGTTGTTGTTTATTGTTTGTTTTTGTTTCTAGCTCCTGAAATTCAAGGAAATGTCTATGAAAACACCAGCTGAACATAAGCTTTTTAAAAAAACCCAGAAATTTCAGTGACCGTACATGACAAGGGATACAACCTTTGCAAAAAGAGATTGGAAAAGTCACTAAACATACAGACTACAACAGCCTTCAACAATCAACAAAACAGCAAACCCTGAAAAAAGAGGAGAATCTGATTTCCACAGTTACCACACTGTAATATTCGAATGTACAGTTTTCAACAAAAACAAATCACAAAGCATACAATAAAATGGGGAAGTAGCAAAATGAATGGATAGAAGCCATCCTCAAGGAAGTCCAGACAATGGACTTGAGACAAAGACTTTAAAAGAGGCCAGGCACGGTGGCTCACGCCTGTAATCCCAGCTCTTTGGGAGGCCGAGGCAGGTGGATCACGAGGTCAGGAGATCAAGACCATCCTGGCTAACACGGTGAAACCCTGTCTCTACTAAAAATACAAAAATTTGGCGTGGCTTGTTGTTGGCGCCTGTAGTCCCAGCTACTCGGGAGGCTGAGACAGGAGAATGGTGTGAACCTGGGAGGCCAAGCTTGCAGTGAGCCGAGATCACGCCACTGCACTCCAGCTTGGGTAACAGAGTGAGACTCCGTCTCAAAAAAAAAAAAAAAAAAAAAAGAGCTAAAGGAAAACTTGGACAAAGTACTAAAGAAAATCAGGACAGATATATATTTGAAATTTTTAATATCAATAAAGAGATAAAAATTATTTAAAAGGGAAAAGGAATACAAAAATCAAATAGCAAAAAGGTAGAAGTAAGTTCTTTCATATCAGTAATTACTTTAAATGTAAACTGATTAAATCATCTAATCAAAAGGCAGAAATTGGCAGGATAGTTAAAAAACACGATCTAACTGTATGTTGTCTGTCTACAACAGTCTCACTTTGTATTCAAAGACACAAATAAAATGATGGAAAAAAGTATTCCATGCAAATAGTAACCAAAAGATAGCTGGGTGGCAACATTTATATCAGACAAAACAGACTGTTACAAGAAACAAAGAATGAAATTATAGATTGATAAAAGGGTCAATTCATTAATAATGTATAATTATTACAAACATATGTGCAACAAACAGTTAAAACCTCAAAATATGAAATAAACTTACAGAAATGAAGGAAGAAATACACTGTTCTAAAATAACAGTGGAAGACACAATACCCTATTCTAAATAAGGGATAGACAGAAGATGAATAACAAAGTAGAGGATTTGAACAGCACCATAAACCAGCTAGACCAACAAATATAGAACACTCCACTCAACAACAGCAGAATACATATTCTTCTCAAAATACACGTTCTTCTCAAGCGCAAATGAAACATTCTCCAGAATAGACCATATATTAGGTTATAAAACAAGTCCCAATAAATTTTTTAAACATTGAAATCATACAAAGTATCTTCCTCGACCACAGGCAATGAAGTCAATAACTAAAGGAAAACTGGAAATTTTGCAAATAATGTGGAAGTTAAATGACATAAGCAACCAATGAGTCAAAGAAGAAATTACAAAGGAAGTTAAAGTATACTTAGAGATGAATGAAGATGAAAACACAGCATACCAAAAATTTGGGAATAAAGTGAAGACACTGATTAGAGGGAAATTTATAGTCTTTCTTTCTTTCTTTCTTTCTTTCTTTCTTTTCTTTCTTTCTTTCTTTTCTTTCTTTCTTTCCTTCTTTCTTTCTTTCTTTCTTTCTTTCTTTCTTTCTTTTCTTTCTTTCTTTCTTTCCTTCTTTCTTTCTTTCTCTTTCTTTCTTTCTTTCTCTTTCTTTCTTTCTTTTTCTCTTTCTTTCTTTCTTTTTCTCTTTCTTTCTTTCTTTCTTTTTTTCTTTCTTTCCTTCCTTCTTTCCTTCTTTCCTTTCTTTCTTTCTTTTTCTTTCTTTCTTTTTTTTTTTTTGACAGGATCTCCCTCTGTCGCCCAGGCTGAAGTGCAGTGGTGCGATCTTGGCTCACTGCAACATCCACCTCCCCGGTTCAAGCAATTCTTGTGCCTCAGTCTCCTGAGTAGCTGGGACTGGAAATTTATAGTTCTAAATGCTTACATTAAAAAATAAAAAGAGAGAGCTCAAGTCAACAACTTCACTTTACCCATTGATGGAAAAAAAAAACCAAAACACATTAAACACAAAACTAGCAAAAGGGAGGAAATAATAAATATTAGAGTTGAGATAAACAAAATGGAGAATAGAAAACAGTAGAGAGAATCAATAAAACCCGAAGTTCGTTCATTTTTAAAAATCAACAAAATTGACAAACTTTTGCCCAGAATGACAAAAAAAGAAAGAGGGAATACGCATGTAAGTAAGTAAAATAAGCCAGGCATGGTGGCTCACGCTTGTCATCCCAGCACTTTGGGAGGCCGAGGCAGGTGGATCACCTGAGGTTGGGAGTTCGAGACCAGCCTGACCCACATGGAGTTTAGTAGACCCATCTCTACTAAAAATACAAAATTAGCTGGGTGTGGTAGCGCATGCCTGTAATCCCAGCTACTCAGAAGGCTGAGGTAGGAGAATCACTTGAACCCGGGAGGCAGAGGTTGCAGTGAGCCAAGATCACAACACTGCACTCTAGCCTAGGCAACAACAACAACAACAAAAAAAGTAAGTAAAATAATAAATGAAAGTGGAGATATTTCTACCAGCCTTGCAAAGTAAAAATTATTACAGAAGAATACTATAAACAATTGTTCATGAATAAATTAGATTAAGTGGACAAATTCCTAGAAACATAAAAATTCCCTAAAGCAGCTCAAGAAGAAATAGAAAATCTTAAGCTACCTATAACAAGTAAAGATTGCATCAGTGGTGAAAAAACTCCCAACAAAGGAAAGACCAGAGCCAGATGATTTCACTTATAAATTCCAACAATTTTTTTTTTTTTTTTTTGTTGAGACAGAGTTTCTCTCTTGTCGCCCTGGTTGGAGTGCAATGGCACGATTTCAGCTCACTGCAACCTCCGCCTTATGGGTTCAAGTGATTCTCCTGCTCAGCC